>NC_088881.1:32646939-32844532 GCF_032884065.1 Artemia franciscana
AAAATTATGCTACTTTTCCGGGACTAATTTTTTGATGGGAAAATTTAAACTCAATGAATTATTTTTATTTATAGTCACAACGAAAAGTATTTTATTTATGATTATGTTCGAAGAGCACGACTTGTGAATCATTGGCAAAAAAATCATCGGCACTATCTAGCATCTTGCGATACTTGGCATTTTTCTAGCTTTGTAATCGTTTTTATTTCAGGAACTGTGA
The DNA here is from genome assembly GCF_032884065.1 of Artemia franciscana. Classification (NCBI taxonomy): domain Eukaryota; kingdom Metazoa; phylum Arthropoda; class Branchiopoda; order Anostraca; family Artemiidae; genus Artemia; species Artemia franciscana. The sequence continues at coordinate 32,647,160 of NC_088881.1, forward strand.
TCTGACTCTCATTACTACACTCATTTTACCAACTACACAAATTAAATTAATTATTCTAATTGTTAAACTGGAAAAACACCAAGTATTGTTAAACTCTAGATGGCACTGAAATTTATTTGTTGACAATAGCTTCAATTCTCACTCTTGTAAGTTACCCCTAGTCTTTGTTTAAAGATTTTCAGATAATATTATTAACGAATTTGATTAGAAATTGTTTTTAGTTATTTTAATTATTATCATAAATTTATTTTTATTTATTAACTAACTAATAAATTATTAATTATCTTCATTTATTAATTGTGTCCTCTATTTAATTTTAATAAAAATGAAATTTTAAAAATACAAAATCATCATAAGTGTTTGATTACTTACTTGGAATTTTGGAAGCCAAAAATTTCTACACCATGAGCAAGTGATGACGTCCAGGATTATATGTTGACACTACCCTAAGTTGTCTCTCTTGTAAATTACTCATAATCTTTTTTAAAGGATATTCAAATAATATAAGTTTGATTTAACAAATTCTAATGTAATTTATTAGCGAGATTATTTTTAATTTGTTTACGAGTAAAAAGTTATTTTCAGCTATTTCTCAATTCATTCTTTGAATCATTATTTTTTAATCTTTAAATTAATTATTTTAATTATCATTATGTAATTATTTAATTTTTTTTATTAATTTTTCTTTTATTAATTAACTAATAATTTACTAATTATTTTCATTTATTAAGTGCGCCCTCTAACTAATTCTAATAAAAATTAAATTTAAAAAAGTAAAAATGATCGTAACCGTTAGATTACTTACTAGAAATTTTGTGCACCAAAAATTTCTGCCAATTGGAAAATTCTGAACCAATTGGAATTCTGAAGTTTTATCCCCCTTAAGAAATGATAAAACTTATGAAATATTGTGAATTTTGTGCATTGTGATGAAAATCCGTTGCATTGGGCTTCAAATAATGGAGGGGAATATTGAAGGAGCTCATACTGAAGTATTTTGTTTTAGCATGTAAGTTGCTGACCCTGTTTGTTTAATAACATTCAGCAGAGCTGTTTAACTGCTTCTAGTTCTTCTGCAAGATTGGCAACACTAAGTTTCACCTTTTGGGTAAGTTTAAAACAGCTTTCCATATTTTGAACCTTCATCTCCAAGAAAATTAGAAAAAACAAGTTTTTTTAAAAGTAAGAGCAACATTTAAAGTAATAAACTCTAAAGCAAGGAGCAACATTAAAACTTAAAACGAACAGAAATTACTCCATATATGAAAGGGGCTTTTCCTCCTCGACCCCTCGCTCTTTATCCAAAAGTTAAACTCTTCCTCTTAACTCTATTTTTAAAACAGTAAGAAACTTTAGCGTAAAGAGCGGGGCGTTGAGGAGGAAAAGCCCCTTTCATATACGGAGTGATTTCTGTTTGTTTTAAGTTTTAATGTTCCTCCTTACTTTCATTTAAAAAAAATTAATTTAATTTCTGGACGTTTTTGAATTAATGCATGTTTTGATTTTGGCTCTCTGCACATAAATAATTAAAACGAAATTTGCATATTAATTAATTGCAATTGATCGGAAGATTTTGAGAAAAAAGGAGCGAGGGAGGAGGCCTAGTTGCCCTCCAATTTTCTTGATTACTTAAAAAAGCAACTAGAACTTTAATTTTTTTACAAGCGTTTTCTTTGGTAAAATATATACGTAACTTATGAAATAACTTACGCAACGAACTTCTATATTCGTATGTTTTTATTGCGTAAATGAGGGGGTTCAACCCTCATCAATACCTTGCTCTTTACACTAAAGCTTAAATTCTGTCCCAATTCCTTAAGAATGACCTCTGAATCACAAAGGCGGTAGAATAAATAGTTGAAATTACTAAAAATACTTTAGCGTAAAGAGTGAGGTTTAACGAGGAGGTAAACCCATCATATGCGTAATAATTTTTGTTCCTTTTTAGTTTTAATGCTGCTCCTTACTTTCAGTAGAAAAATTTTTCATATTATTTTTTCATTGTTTTTTCAAATACTGCTAAAAAAAACCCTGCGACCCCTTCATTGAAATTCTCTTCCCCATGAGAAGTTTCTCCATGAAAATATCCTTCCACTTAAACCCCCCAACTGTCCCCCCTAAAACAAAAAAAAATCCCCCTGAAAACGTCTGTGCACTTCCCAGTAACCATTAGGCTACTATATGTAAAGACAGATCAAAGTTTGTAACTTGCAGCCCCTCCCAAGGGGACTGCGGGGGAGTAAGCCATCCCTAAGGACATAGTTGTTAGGTTTTTCGACTATGGTGAATAAAATGGCTTTCTCAGAATTTTGATCCGGTGACTTTGGGGAAAAAATGAGCGTGGGAGGGGGCTTAGGTGCCCTCCTATTTTTCGGTCACTGAAAAAGGGCACTAGAACTTTTGATTTCCTTTAGAATGAGCCCTTTTGCAATATTCGAGGACCACTCAGTCGATACGATCATCCCTGGAAAAAAACAACAAAAAACAAATAAACAGGCATCCGTGATCTGTCTTCTTGCAAAAAATGCGAAATTCCACATTTTTGTAGATAGGAGCTCGAAACTTCTACATCTAGGTGATTTTCGTTAAGATTGTATGACTTTTAGGAGGTGTTTCTCCCTATTTTCTAAAATGAGGCAGATTTTCTCAGGCTCGTAACTTTTGATGGGTATAGCTAATCTTGATGAAACTTATATATTTAAAAGCATCATTAAAATATGATTCTTTGATGTAACTATTGATATCAAAATTCCATTTTCTAGAGTTTCGGTTACTATTGAGCCGGGTCGCTCCTTACTACAGTTCGTTACCACGAACTGTTTGACACTAGCATTGCCTCTTACATAATCATTGACTGCATCCAATCCTATTTTCTCTGCTGAATATTCCGTTCCGCTATTGCTGTATCAACAAATTCAAAAGTGATCACATTCTTCAACACCGGTTCATCATACCTCAAAGGATATATGTGATCTTTAAAACACTAACTGACTTGTCTACGAGGCTACTTGACCTGTGACGGCTTTGCAAAATATTGGTGTCAAACTCAGTCACGCCACCACATACTGCCATTGACTGAAGGGAAGAGGATACTCTCGCGCAAAATGGCAACGTTAGTGTCCACTTGGCAACTACTGCTTTCTTGGCTACTTGGCCAACTTGGCAAGTGGCCAACTTAGCAACTTGGCTTTCTTTAGAGTTACATCTATTAATCTTCTTTTTGTTTTGCTTCTAGATTTAGCAATGATTTTAGCGCATGGTCTGGTACGACACAATTCATTTAGCCAGACGTCCTTTTCGCGTTGAACAAACCTTTCTTAAATATTTCCATCAATTTCTGAGGAAGTGAGGCCATTTCTCTTACAAATTTCCTAACTAAGAAAAGAAATAGCCTAAAGACTGACTAGGGGGCTCTGAGCCTGATAGCAGTTGCTTTCAATGAGATAACTAAGAAGTAATCATGCTTCTTTCTTCAGAATTAAATAAAAAAACAAGTTTTTTTCTTAACAGAAAGTAACTTTAAACTTTATCGTAAAGAGCGAGGCGTTGAGGAGTGGACAGCCCCTTTTATATGCGAAATAATTTCTTCGAAGTTTTGATGTCACTGCTTACTTTCAGTTAAAAGAAACTTTTTTTTAAATTTAATTACGGAGCGTTTTTCAACTAATTCAGGTCTGAATTTGGCTCACTGTAGATGAAATTTATTCAAAAAATAAAATGCATATTAATTTTGGCAAATGTATTCCGCATATGAAGGGATTTACACTAAAGCTGTTGGCACTTTTAAAAAAGCTTTCCTATTCTAATTAAACCGCCCCTGTGTTTCAGTAGACGCTCTTACAAAATAGGAAAAACCGTCAAACTTTAGCGTAAAGAGCAAGGTATTGAGAAGAGGGTAACCCTACATATATTGAATAATTTCTGTTTTTTTTTTCAAATATTACCGATAAATCTGGCTCCCCCTCTGTGAAATATATCCCTCCCCTCACAGAAAACTCCTCCATGGAAATGTCATCCAACTTTACCACCCTTCCTGTCAAATTGCCTCCAGACAGTTCCATCCTTATTGAGAATCCCCCTCCCTGTAAATTACTTGCGGATTATTCAGCCTGAAAAATTACCCTTAGCATTCTTTCATTTGAATAAGACTTTAATCTCTAAACGGTTTCTCGATCACTCCAGAAACACCCCCCTTTTTGTAAATTATTTCCCGGAAATAAAAAACGCGGAACAAAGCCTTCGGATAAATCCCTCCCCGGAACATCTCCACATAAAAAAATTGGCAAAGAGAATGTAAGACAATTAAAAAGAATTTTTTATAGTAATTTTGTCAAAACCCCACAGTGTAACATTTCCCCTGGGATATTCATCCCTCCAAGAAATTTCCCTCCCCAAGAAAGGTTCTCCCTTTAGAAATCCGCCCCAAACAAAACCCTGCCACCCAAACCCCACCCCTCTCCAAAAAATGTCTGTATACTTCCAAATAACAAATACTATACACAAAGAATGGCCGAATTTCATAGTTTACAGCTCTCTCCCCATGGGCTGTCGGGGTCATTTTACACCTAAAGATATAATTATTTGATTTTTCAACTATTCTGAACAAAATGACTATCTCAAAATTTTGATCTGGTAATTTTGGGAAAATGGGCGTGGAGTCACCCGGTTGCCCTCAAATGTTTTTGGTCACTTATAAAGGGCTCTATAATTTTCAGGCCCGATTCCGATCCAGTCACCACTAAAAAAAAAAAAAAAAAAAAAAAAAAAAAAAAAAAAAAAAAAAAAAAATTGGATCCATGATCTGTTTTCTGACAAAAATAACAAAATTCCGCATTTTTGCAGACAGGAGCTGGAGGTGGTATGATTTTCATTAAAATTCGTTTAATTTTAGGGAGGTGTTTCCCCGCTATTTCGAAAGTCAGAAAAATTTTCTCAGGCTCGTAACTTTTGATCGGTGAAACTAAACTTGATGATTCTTAAATATTTGGAATCAGCACATAAGCTTAATCTGTTGATGCATCTAATGTTATTAAAATCCCGTTTTTTGGAGTTTCGGTTACTATTGAGCCGAGTTGCTCCTTACTTACAGTTCGTCACCACGAACTGTTTTATTTAATACTTTATCCAATTGTGATCATCGTTTTCAATAAACATTTTCTGCAATCAGTTTAAAACTTGATTTGTTGGCAATGATTTCTTTTATTTTTTAAATTGCATGCCTTGCAGTGGGTAGCCTTGTAACAGCTAGTGTTGCAAACATGAAAAAATTGTAAATAAAATTCAGGATTGTTTTTCTAATCTTTCAAGTCATTTTTTAAGGGTCAAGCGCCCCTCGGTGGTGTGGTATAAACGTAATCAGTGGGTTCGATACGACTAGAAACTGCTTTCAGATTGTGCGAAACAGATGTGTCATGATGACCTAAAAATAAGCGGCTTTTTCTCTACTGGCGCCTGGACTATGAGAGCCATTGGGGTTGAACAGTCATTCCTTCTCATATAGCTCAGTTATGTCATTTTATTTTGTAAGGATATTTCTTCACTAGTGGGATAATCACTCGGATTGCGGCTTAGTTAACAACGCCCTCTCTATGGACATATGATCAAATTGGAAACCTTCATAACTATCCAGTGACCATTCAATTTAAGTGACAATTGATTTATCTTCAGTATTAGGTCCACCCAAGAGGAGGGAAACAATTGTATCTTTAGGGGGAGGAAAGGGGAGGGCAATTGCCACCAATAATTTAGAGAAAAATTATTATATAGACCATGTCCCTTCACTCCCCGGATGTAGACCCCTCTTTTGCCCCCCCCCCAATAAAAAAGCTGGAGCTAAGCCCTTGGAGGGAGATGTGGCCGAATCTCTTCCCCAGATAACATTAAAATATACCCAATAACGATGATACAATACAAACGCATAGTCTTGAATCCCGGATACCAATTTACAAAAATGTAGAGGGGGCCAAGAGTTTTTTCGATTGTTATAATTATACAAAAAAGTGATTTTCCGGATTGGGACGCTGACAGGGGCGATTTTAGGGGAGGGACAGAGGGGGCACTTGCCCCAGGCGGAAAAATTATAGGGGCGCAAAATTTCAAACAAATGTACTAACAGCTATAATCATTTTGTAATTTTTTAAATTTCAGTTCTATTAAGATTAACTAGAGGGTGGAGCTAAAATGACAATAATTAACAAATTATTAATTAATCCCAAAAAGAGAAATAAATTAAAATGAAAGAAAATTAAATAAAAATAATTAAAGTATTTAGATTAAAATAACCGAAGACAATTAAATAATTTAAATGATAAATTACAAAATAATTAAAAAAAAATTATCAATTGATTAATAAATTGAAAATAATGTCGTTAATACTAACAAATTCGTTAAAATTGGCCTAAAATTTTTGTGGGAGACAGAAGGGGTAATCAGGATTTTGCCCGGGCGTAAAGGAGTTCAGAATCGCCATTGAAGGTTAACTTGGTCTAGGAACAGGCTCATAACATGAAAAAATATAGGAAACTATGCAGTAATTACGAAAAATTGAGGTTTTTTAAAGGAATACACTTATCTCTTTAGTGAATGTCCATGAAATATTAAAGGGACAAATAAAAAAAATAAATAACGAGGTAAAGAAACATAGACAAATACCTGATGAAGAACATCGCGAATTGATTAGATTTTTCTCGATAAGCAGCATTAACTCGGGTGATTTATATACGTTCACGTGCTCGCCAGATTGTCTTAAGAATGCAGCCAGGTTGGGGTAGGGTCCATATGGTATTTTAGCGCTAATGAACTCAGCTTCCCCTAGTCTAGCGAAACAGAGGTTCAAATGTCATTTTGAAACTTGAAACGACAGTCTGCGTTGATTCTAGCACCCTAGAACGATGATAACTGACACCACAAAGAAAAAATTCTCAGGCTCAATTTTTGTGCATGTAAATGTCTAGGTATACATTTTTTAGTTCAAGTTTTTTTTTATTGTAAATATTAAAACTGGAAAACGAAGTGTATCTACAGAGGGTGGGCTATATTTATTAGTGTCGATTTAGCATGAGTTTAAAAAAAAATGTTCTTGATCTATAGTTCAGGAACGTATAAAGGAAGGGGGCTTTGGGGCCTAGCCTCCTAGTTGTTTATATTAAGCCCTCTTCACCCCTCCCAAAAAATCTTACGTACGTACCTGCCACAGCTTGTACCCCATGACTTTAATGTGAAGTTCGTAGGTGTTATCACGTTCTGTCTGCGTAATATTTTTAATGCTAAATTCATAAATAGCCTACTATCATGTTTATTTCAAAATGCTCAGAAATATTTCTTTGAAGTTTTGCCTAAAATATCAACATCCCAAAGACTTGGATGAGCGCAAAAAAAAAAATCTTTAGATGAGTGCAAGATAAAATCTTGATACATATTCGAATTTGGTATCAAGGGGATGTCCACTTTCCACCACATGGTGTAGCCTACATCTCAAAACATCACATGGGCCGTACAGTTCAACCATTTTTTGCAAAGTTTTGCCATTCTTAGAATAGTTTCTGTCAAACTTCCGCCACACTGCGTATGCGCCACCTTGTTTAAGTAATTATTGAAAGTCGTCACCACCACTGTTAGGTAGCCTATAATTTTTTTTTTTTTTTTATAGCCAGACTAACAAAATTCCTTAGCATTTTAGAATATAATGAATTATTACACAAAGCCTCTGAGGAAGGTAGTGAAAAAAGTCTGAACCAAATTTGGAAGGTGGGAGACGAACAACCCAATGATCAACCGTGCCAAACATTTTTAAGGTATTTTTTGTGATGGGTGGGCTTGGTAACTCAAGTTTCTTTGAGGGGGGGTCAACTTTTTTATCTCAATACTGATGCTTCTGCTGCATTGGAGCCAAAATCAAAGTTAGTTTTATTTTCAGGGAGGGCAACTGTAGAATTTTTCGCCTCCTACAGCACCCTCAAAACTGTAAATAATGTAAAACTGTAATGTCAAAAATTGTAAATATTGTGGTTTTTCCAAAAAATACTACAATTTAAGCTTGTTTTAACGCCCCCGGGCGTGCCGCTTGGGGCACTTACACCCTCTAGCCCCCGTTCTAGATCCGGCCCTGGTTGACGCCCATAAAACATATGAAACCATCTTAAATCAGCAATAGATGTTTATAAAAAATGCGCGCATCAAGTCAACTGTTTCACCGAATTTAAATTGAAGGGAAAGTTGAAAAATGTTAACTACTGTTAACCCCAATGAAGCCTTTGAGTAGTAAATAATCGGTCGTTAATGGCTTTCGTGATCGTGATTAGGACCTTTCGTCGGTAACCTCCTCCGTCCACCCAGTCCTATTAAATATAGTAAACAATCATCCTTAATTGATTCTTTTAAGCCTTCTGGCTAAGGCTCAACCTTTCATTAACATGAAAAAACAATCCTTATTTCAACTTAACCCTGAAGCTATTTATACCAGTAACTAACCTGAAAGTTCGCATGCGTATTCTAGCATGCTTTGTCTGTAGTGATAATAAAAATATATATTATTTACTAAACCATGTCTGAGACAGCGTTTAGCATTGTCATAATCTTTCCGCCTCGGGTTGACTATGTTTCCAAACATAAAGATAATGACACCTCAGATTCAGGCTTGTTAGCAAGCTAGTGAAAAACGGTTATAATCAGAGGCTCGTTGCCTTTTCTGACGAAACAGCTTTGGCCTGCCACTTGAGTTAATAAATCATCATGCCATAAGATATAAAGCGCCTCCTTGCGTTTCTGATTGGGTTTTTGTTCCCCCGTCAAGCTTTCCTTGAAGAAGGCGAGGTTAACTATATATTAGATTGATGAGTCTCTGTCAATGAAGCAAAATGAATACAAAAAATGTCCAAATATGTACTGCAAAAAGTAATTGGATCTTACAACTGTAGTAATTCTATTAAGCAGCTAAATTAAGTAGCTGCCTTATATATCCTTTATGAACCCAGTGGAGCTTCCAGGGAGGTACAAAGGATACCCGAAAACTCATACCTCACAGGGGATTATGAGAGCACCCAGATCCGTTCCTAGGGGGGCAATCGAGGGGTCAGCTGCTCCAAGCGCCGAAGCTAGGGGGAGGGCTGCGACTGGGAGATAACCCACTTTGATCAAATTTTTCCCTTTGAGCTAGCTTTTTGCTTATATTTGAGATGGGACGGGGGGGGGCTGAAATTAGTTTTTTCCCTGTGCACATAGGAACGGCTCTGAGAGCATCCAGCGTTCAAGCAATTCTAAATAGTAAATTCCACGTTAAAAAAAAGTCGTCATAAACTGATTCCCCCTTTAGATTTTCAAGAATAACTTTTTCGGTAAGTTCATCGAAAGAATTGCCTTTTTTGGCCATTTTCAGTGAAAACATGGAAAAAACAAAATCACCCTACCTATATTAAAAAATAATAATAAAATATTAATAAATACATTTTGGCTCCTATACATTTTTGCAGATTGGCACCCCTACATTTTTCTTTGATTGCTTGTTAAAGCCACCTAGGGGCCATGATCAAAACTAATGCTTCTCAGCTTTTTGAATATTGGAAGCGACAAGACTGAGAGGTTGACAAGCTCATTGAGTACAAGATTACGGAAATTAGACCTTACAAATTTCAACATTTGTAACTTCTACCCTTAGCTTGGTCTGAAACTACATATCGGTAAGCATCGATTATTTGGACTGATAATTTGACCCTTTGGACCCGTGATATTTTTTTGGATCATTTTCTCAAGGTCACCGAGGAAACAACACTATACCTCAAAGACAAACTTTCCTTAGGCCTCAGGGGTGTGATTTGCTCTGGAGCATGGGCGGGAGGGCAACTGTATCTCCCAGGCCTTGGTTTGCCCCCTCCAGACTCCTGTTTCCAGCTCCAGATGAAATTAAGTTTCTTCTAGATAAACCTGCATAATTCAAGCATCGCCAGAAATCGATTAGTTTTTTAGTACATCTTTACAATACTGTAAAGCACCTTTATAGTACTAAATAGTACCTTTATGGTATCAAATGGCTTGTTTCTTAGTTTTCACCGCCATTTTCACTTGATTTGAGAAATTGGCTCCAGCTTTGCCCCCCCCAGGATTTTGACGAAATTGTGCCACTGTTAGGCCTCCCTTGCCAATTATATTTTTTCTTCTTTTTTTCCCACCAGTGCACAAGAAGCGAGAAGGTGCCCGATTATATGAATGGTTCTGCGATATTTTAACTTAAAGCTATTTCTCGGTGCCACCACCAGCATAGGGGAACCAGACTTCAGCGCAGTTAGTCGTCTTAGAAATGTTGACGAGGGTAGAAACTTTTTTGGGGTGGTTGCTTCGTATAGCGAGTTGACCAAAGAAATTTGAGATGAAATATTCGAGGCTGAATTTCTGGTTCCATTTTCCAAAATGGAGGTTTCAGTAGGAGGTCTGCCATTCGAACCGTCCGTTCGGTTCGGGCACATTCGGTTCTTTAATGGCTAGTCACAACACGATTTTGTCACCTTTTTTTGTTCCGTGGGTTTTTGATCATTGCGAAAAGCTTAACTCTTTTTTCTGTCATTCGGTAATTAATTTTATTCGTTTTGTTTTCTGTCATTGCAAAAAAAATTAATTGTTTTTTCTCTAATTTGACAAGGTCCTGCCGCTTTTGAGAACTATTGCGAAAATGTCACTTTTATTTTGCATAATAAGACAAAGCGTAATTGTTTTTATCACTCACTAAAAAGAGTTGCCATTTTTTCTGTTATCGGTAGTTTTTAGGCATTATTAAATTAGCGTCGTTTTGGTATGTAATCATTTTGACTGTTGAAATCCATTTTTCGCTAATTTAGTCACTATCTATTCAGTTTCCATGGCTGCTGCCTGCCTGGGTGCAATTTTCTGTAAAATCCTAGAAATTTGATTACAACATATCTCCAGGCCATATAATAAAGTGCAGGATTTCTCGAAATCATTACACTGAACACCACTTTTAATTTCCAATTTACCTCGTAATTAGGCTGTATATTCATTTGACAGAGTTCAAATGAACTCTGTCGTGTCCACAGCCTATATACGTGTCTATATAGGCTGTGGTCACAGCTTAGATACCAATACAGTTATAAAAACTCCTATCTTGCCCATGAGAAGCTTTTGGTACAGAGCTCTCGCCTCCTCCAATCCCGCGCTCCGACGCGTAGATCGTACTGCAACACCATAGGCGGGAACGCAATTGGTATCTAAGCTGTGAATTGCTCCGACTTTTAGATTCAGACTACCAGTGAGTACCAGTTTCCTGTCTCCAGCCGCTAGCATCGCTACCGCGCACTGTGTCCCAAAAATAAATCGAGTTTTCATTACTGTATTGGTATCTAAGCTGTGGCTGTGGTCGTATCGTTTGGACGGGTTTGTACTCCTCCGCGAGTACACTCGTTGCTGAATAAGACATGAACTCCGCAAGTGATGATGGAATACACTCAGGATTCAATAATTTCAAGATTACTCCGAATTCATCAGGACATCAAGCACATTTTAATTACGAAAAGCTTGTAGAAGATTAAAAAGAAAATGCGTGCCTATTTGCAATATCATAATATCTATTTATCAGCGGAAAAAAGAAGCCATAAAAGAACTGAAATAAAAAACTTTGACTATAAGTTAAGATTAAAAGACTATTAAAACTTGCAGCATAAGGTCTACATTAAAAAAAGCTTTCACCAGGCTTTGATGCCTGGACGATTTCAACCCGGGGATTCCCCCGGGTTGAGGATTCTCAACCCGGAGGATTTCATCACCTTTTGTCAGGCCTGTCTTGTCTTTTCAGCTTTTTTTTCTTTTCTTTTTTTAGGGAAATTTACAGAGAAACTGTGAGAGCGGTGGTCACCTTTTTTCAAACAATTTGATTATCCAGAAAAATATTTTCCACCGTTCTACTTAGCTGATCACGCGACAGCAATCCAATTCTCAGCCAGAAAATCCTTATTGAGAGCTTCCTTTTTTCCCAAGACCCATTTTACTAACGAACGATAGCTTTTGGATTAGTAAAAAGAAACAATTGGTATTTGCTCCAGCATGACAACTAAAAGCATAGAGAAATTATCCCTACCGTTTCAATCGATTAGCGTTCTCCGTTTGGTTACGAAAATTTCCGTTCTGGAAAAGCTATTCATGTGCAAAGTTGAGTCGGAAAAAAAAAATAAAACAAAGTTTTTTTTTCAGAGTAAAAGTGGAGCCAAGGCTTAATGGCAAAGATTTTCTTGCTCCAAACTTTGAGTCTATATATATTTAAAATACGAGATATCAAATATGTATACACAACGGTGTCAATCACGCAACCATGACATGACGAATAGACAAGATAATGGAGCAAAAATCTATCCATAGGTGATAGGCAAAGTGTCGATGACGAAATTTGATCCCCAGTTTCCTGTTCTGAGGAAAAAAATTGCAGTGTAGAGACAAGTGAGAAGCGGATAAACAACTTTCATATTATAAGGTTTCTTGCGTATAAGGGGCTACGTACCGTACCCCTTGGTACATACCGGGGCGCAAAAGCAGGACATAAAAACGATTCCACTGTGGAAGTTATAATTTCCCACAGGCAAAAATAATTGCGCAAAGTATTAATAAGTATTAATACAGTGCTAATATAGTATGAAATAATAAGTATAATTTACCATAGTACAATATAAGGGTACTTGTCTGTTAGCCAGTACACACTTGAGGGTTTGGATCTAGCGGTACGCGGTTGAAACAACTGGAACGCTTGGGAGGTTGATAGGATATATATAATTTGGGATGTATATTTGTACAATAGGGGTGGGGGTTAAGCATAGTGGGGTTGCATGCAAAGTGTAACCTAACCTATCCTAACCGAAATATCAAGTAAATATTTATTAAAATATAGCTACAATGTATTTTTCCATAGAGCCGAAGCTAATTGTCTCTGTATACAAACAGCAATAAACCCTCGGTTCATTATACTTTCATTATATATAATTTATACATTCATTATTGTGCTTTCATTGTCATTATACTTTCTGTTCGTTTATTATACTTTCAAAGTATATGTTTAGCACTTTCAATATTATAGTTTCATTATCATTATACTTTCTATTCGCTTTGGGTCATATTTATTCATTGACAGTGATTTCTGTTCGTTTTTAAGTTAGACTTGAAGTTTTGTTTCTGCTCATCTTTGATTTAATATACATCTTTGTTTGTCTTTGAGAAACTTTTTTCTAGAAGAAGTTTTCAGATTAGTTTCTGGTTTTCATGGACATTTTTCTTTTATTGGATATCAAAACGAGAATTTAGCGTTTTTTTTCGGTTTTCAGCTTAAGAGTTATATTTTTGGATTGCTTTTTGCTATTTTTGTTTTGGACCAGTTTTTGTAAAAAAAAATTAATAATAGTTTTACTTAGAACTTTAAATGGATTGGTGAGGAGGATCACTCAAATAAATGGATTGAAAATATGCATGATTTTGTCCTTCTATAGGGCTGAAGCTATACTAGCCCCACCAATTTACTACCTTGAATATTTACTAAAATTTATTCTTTTTTAAAAATTATGATTTGAGCTTCTCAGTTAAAAAGGGTTCTGAATTATTGTTTAAAACACAAGAATATAATTAGGATTTCCGGATTCAATGCAAACAGATTTTTTCCTGGTTAAAGTTCTCTTGGCTGTGGAATTGAGGTGTCTTCTTGGCCTGAAATCTTACGAAGATGTACACACAAAAAAAAGAATATTTCACACTAAGAATCGATTTAACAATTTTTTCGAACATTTTTTGTCCTTCATTAGGTCCCCGTGTTTCCCAAGCAAAAATTTTAATCCACTGTTTTCCACCTCCTATAATTCCTCGAAGTTTCAGTTGGATCCCTAGTTTCAGATGACAACCTAGATGCACATAGTGTCTTTTGATTTAGTTCAATAGCCCCTTCAACATTACCTAATAGTTTTAATTTAGGGTCATTTGCCATATATTTTTATACAAACCCTTTGACAGTTTAGATGTACATTATGTCGTTTGATTCTCTTCAATATCTCCTCACTATTCCATGAAAGTTTCAACTTAATACCCTTTGTTGCTCCTGAGACACTAATGATAGCCAACATCTTTTTAACAATCTGGATGTTCATAGTGTCTTTAGATTTAGTACCACATTCCCTTAAGATTTTGCAGATACCCCCTATTAACAGCCTGAACGTAGATAATCTCTTTTAATTTAGTTCAAAATTTCCTGAAAGTTTCAATTAATGACCGTCAGCCATTCCTGAGATATTGCAGACAAGCCCTTATAAAAACTCGGATGCAGATAACCTCTTTTGGTTTAGTTCAACATCCCCTCAAAGTTTCAAGTTATTACCGTTAGATCTTCCTGAAATATTGATTTAATCCAACATTCCCTGAAAGTTTCAACTTCATGCTTCTAGCTGTTCGCCTAAATAACCTGGGCGCACAATATATCTTCTGGTTTAGTTCAACATCCGTCCCTTAACTGTTCCTGAGATATGAAAGATACATCATTTTGACAACCTGGATGCAAATGATATCTTTTGATTGAGTTTGATAACCCCCTCAACATTTTGATTTAGGAAATTTCATTTTATCCGTTTCGGACACTCAGAATCAAGCATGTCCCTCTTGCCAATAATAAAACCGATATGTACAATCTATAGGCAACTTCCACAATTTACAGCCCTTGCCCCGGAGACTGTCGGGGTCATTTCGTCTCTAGATTCATAATTAATGGACCTTTCGACTATTTTGAGCAAAATTGTTACCTCAAAATTTTAATAAGATGTCTTTGGGTGTTAAGGAAGGAGCGGGTAAGTAAAAGGGCGTGGGAGGGGAGTTGGTTACCCACCAATCACTTTTGAATCCTAAAAAAGGCATTAGAAAATTTAAATTGTAATTGAATGAGCTCCCTCCGAAGCTTACAAGATCATTCCGATCTAGACAAAGTAGCCAGGTAAACAAAAACACAATGTACCCACTATTTTCTTAAATAGTGCTATTGCGCTGTCTATAGAATGTAGCTGATAATAATGGGCAATTTACATAACTTATGGGCTAAGCCTGCAATGTGAATGCTGAGGGGTGAAAAGATATCCTCTCACTTCAAAAATTTATATAAATGATCCTTTGGAACAAAGGATCAAAAGATGGGCTTATTTCCACAAAAATGAAAGGAATGGGGATATCCACCTAGAGCAATATTTTTCTGCTGAAAACCCTTCAAAAAACAGTAAATAATGAAATAAGAGCAGAGGCGCCATTTGGGGGGTTCAGGGGTGGGCAAATGACCACCCCAGATTTTCCAGGGGGCCATGCTTCCACCACAAAGGGCCCTTTTCCGGCCACAACTATCCATTATGTCCAACATAATCCATTCTGTTCAAATGATTTGAACTAACTGCACGCCTATTAGCCAAAGAGCGTAATTACCTGACGACTCTTGGAGTAATTACGCTATTTGCTATTAATCATTGTAAACTTTGAAAGTAGGTTAGATTCATAATAAAAGTCTCAAGTTCTGTCAAATGCCCCATGCCCACCCCAAGATTTGGCCCAAATGGCGCCTCTGCATAAGAGATCATTGTTGGCATATAAGACCCCCACCATAAATTATCATTTTCGAAGTATTTTTATGCCAGACGTATGCTTTAGAATACAGAACGAGATTTTGAGGGGGCGGTCAACTACTTGGGTGACCAAAAATATGACATTAAAGATGGGTATAAATTCAACAAAAACACGTGCTTTTTTTAAGTGTAGGTAAACACCGGTGTGAACACTTAAAATGATCATAATATATTCTACATAGTTTAGGGGGCACCGTATATGGTGTCCTAACTATATATAGTGCCCAGCATAGGGGGGCACCATAGTTTCTCACAACTCTGAATGCTCAAGTTTTCACTTAATATATTCTTCCTGAGATTTCAGGTGAGGGAGTGGACGAATAAAGAGCAGGGGACATAAGTTACAATGGGATAGTGGCGAAACTTATCCTCGAGACCCCAGTTTGACCCCCCCAGCTAAATTTTAGCATCTTCTAAAGTCTTTTCAAAACTATGATAGGTCTCCATAATTCAAGTATCCGAAGAAAGAGACCAGTTTTTTTAGTTTACCTTTGCCTTTATGGTACTGTATGGCCCATTTTTCATTTTTAACTGTCATTTTCACGTGACTTGGGAAATTGGATCCAACTCCACCCCCTCCTCTTGAAAAAATGAATTGGGTGTTTTAACGCCACCGCGGTTTTCCGCCACCCAGGAAATCTTGCTTTATCAAGAGAATTAGTTGGATCAGAATAGACAGGTTAGGTTAGTCTATGTCTTATGTTTTTGTCTATGTCTATGTCTGATCTTACGTCTATGTCTATCCTGACCCACCTGAATGAAAAGGTGACGGAAAACATATGGTGGCGAAAACCGCGGTGGCGTTAAAACACTGCTACCGACAAACTAGCAAGAAATTACATGCATTTAACGCTAAATGGCAGAAAGAGTTTTTCTTGACAGTAGTGTGTCAAACCATCTAATCTTTTTAACTTGAGTAACGTTAAATGCAGAACGAATCTGAAGATGGATCCTTTTTTTTTGCAAAAGCGTTTGACTTGAAAAAAAAATTCCTAATTTCACTGCGAATTTCACATTTGCTTTCAGTTGCTTCGTTTTGATCTTAGTACATGCTATAAATATAAGCTTTATGACTTTAATGTGTCAACGTCACTTTTTGCGGTACTTATTTCGCTAATAAATTCTGCAATTCCTTGAGCCAAATTATTAAATGCGGCGCCATGGCTTAAAAACTCAATATTTCCATGAGGCAAGAACTGTTTGTAAAACCAACTTATTTTGCAATTAATACCTCGTTATGGTGTGAGAGTTTTTGTGGGATTAAAACGGAACATTCACCAAAACAACGAAATTAACAGGCTATCAAAATTGTCACATCCTGTCTGGGTGGAACACGACGAAAGCCAATATTAAAGTATACTTTTATTACTGGCAGTACATGTCAGAGATAAATGGGGTTAGGTAAGCCCTTCGGACTATGTCTCATACTTAGGCTACTGTCACGGCTTTTAGTTTCTTTGGATATTTTTTTTATGCAGGCCTATATCTTTATATTTTATCTTTTTTTTAAATATTAAAGTATGTTTTTATTCCTGACAGATCCAGTCATCTGTCAGGTTTTTCTATCAGGGTTTTCAGTTTCTAGGCGTATTTTTTTTATGCATATCTTTATACTTTATAGTTTTTAAAAAAATTTAAGTATATTTTTATTCCTGACAGATCCAGTCATAGAGGTAAATAAGGTTAGGGAAGCCCTTCGGACTATTTCTCATACTTACTATCAGGGTTTTCAGTTTCTTGGCGTATTTTTTATGCACATCTTTATACTTTATAATTTTTTAAAATATCAAGGTATAATTTTATTGCTAACAGTGCCAGACATAGAGGTAAATAAGGTTAGGTAAGCCCTTAGAACTATGTCTCATATTTACTGTCGGCGTTTTCAGTTTCTTGCCGTATTTTCTTATATATATCTTTGTTTGTTCATTATTTTTTAGAATATTAAAGTATATTTCTATTGCTGGCAATGCCAGTCATAGAGGTAAATAAGGTTAGATAACCCCTTCGAACTATGTCTCATACTTACTGTCAGGGTTTTCAGTTTCTTGGCGTATTTTTTAATGTATATCTTTATATTTTGTTAATTAAAAAAATTAAGGTATCTTTTTATTGCTGATAGTGTCAGTCATAGAGGTAAATAAGGTTAGGTAAGCCCATTGAACTATGTCTCATACTTAGGGTCAGGGTTTTCAATTTCTTGGCGTATTTTTTATGTATATCTTTGTTTTTTTTTATTATTTTAAAAATATTAAAGTATATTTCTATAGCTGACAGTGCCAGTCATAGAGGTAAATAAGGTTAGGTAGGCCCTTCGAACTATGTCTCATACTTACTGTCAAGGTTTTCAGCTTCTTGGCGTGTTTTTTAGTGTATATCTTTATATTTTTTATTGTTTTTTAAAATATTAAAGTATATTTTTATTGCTGACACTGTCAGTCATAGAGGTAAATAAGATTAGGTAAGCCTTTCGAACTATGTCGCATACTTACTGTCAGGTTTTTCAGTTTCTTGGCACAATTACATTTTTATATTTTTTAGTATTTATTTTGTTTATTTCCAGAATATTTTTACTTCTGACAGTGCCTGTCATAGAGGTAAATTGGGTTAGGTAAGCCTTTCGAACTTACTTGCTGTCAGGGTTTTCAGTTTCTTGCTACTACTACTACTACTAATAACTCACTGCAGCACCAAGCCGCCTGAGGCCAACACAGCTACGCACGCTCCTCCTCCAACCTAATCTATTTAAAGCCTCCCTCTTTACACCCTCCCAGGAAGTTCCCATTTCCTTTAAATCCTTATTTATGACATCCTCCCAACCCAGACAAGGACGACCTGCTTTCCGTGTAGCCCCAGACGGTTGGCCAAAAAGGACAATCTTCGGTAATCTGTCATCCTTCATCCGTAGAACGTGGCCTAGCCATCTCAACCTTTCTTTCATTATAACCCCAGAAAGCGGGATTGAACCACACTTTTCGTACAACCTACTGTTTGAAATACGGTCAGTCAGCCGGGTACCCAGAACAATCCGTAGGCAATTTCTCTGGAAAACATCTAGTAAATTTTCATCTGCTTTTCGGAGTGTCCATGCTTCAGAGCCATATTTGACCACTGTCATCACTGTAGCTTCCAATATTCTAATCTTGGTTTGTAGGCTTATCTTTCTATTCTTCCAAACTTTTTTTAACTGTGAAAAAACACCCTGAGCTTTAGCTATTCTACTTTTAACATCCTCACTGCTCCCACCATCTCTACTAATAATACTACCAAGGTAACTGAAGCTCCCAACCTGATCAATCTTTTCGTTACCTAAGGTCACCTGTTCATCTTCACTTATTCCTAACCTTAGTGACTTAGTCTTCTTAACATTAATTTTCAAGCCTATTTTAGCACCCTGAACTCGTAAAACCTCTAAAAATTCATTCATTTTGCTCACACTTTCATCTAATATGCTTAAATCATCAGCATAATCTAAGTCCAGGAGCGTTCTTCCTCCCCATTTGATTCCATGGTCTCCAATTGCCTTTCCTGTGCTCCTTAAGACGAAGTCCATCAAAATGATCCATATAAAGGGGGATAGAACACAACCCTGCTTAACTCCTGATTTAATACAAAACCAGTTGCTAACCTCATTTCCTACCTTAACCGCAGCAGTATTATTCTCGTACATAGCGCAAATCACTTTAATGTATTTTTCTGGTATACCATATAACGATAAGACCTTTGTTAACGCTGTTCTATCAACAGAATCGAAAGCTTGCTCATAATCGATAAAACTAAGGACCAAAGGTGTTTGACAACGAAGGGACTTCTCAATTATTAACCTAAGAGTGAAAACATGGTCGACACATCCTCTACCTTTTCTAAAACCGCATTGTTCTTCCCTTAAAACTTTGTCTACAGCATGTCTCAGTCTAAAAAGTATCATATTACTCAGTAATTTGCTACCTACAGAGACCAGACTAATGCCTCGATAATTCCGACATTCACTCTTGTCACCTTTCTTATACAGTGGTTTAATTAAGGTTTTCCTAAAATCATTGGGTACTTCCCCTTTTTCAAAAATCATGTTCATAATCTTCAGTAGCTTATTCCTAACCTCAGAGCCACCATATTTAAGGAACTCATTAATCATACTATCAGCACCTGGGGCCTTATTATTTTTTAATCCTTCTAGTACTGTCGCTAATTCTTCCTCACTAAACAAATCTTCCTTCACATCCAAGGTATCACAAACTTTTTCATTTTCATCTATATCTTTTCCTGCAACTGTATCTCGGTTTAGCACATTCTCAAAATGTTCCACCCATCTTTCTTTAACTTTTTCCTTATCACTAATTGTGGCCCCATTTCTATCTTTAACTGGGACTAGTCCGGATCGGCTACTCCCTTTCAATTTATTAACATGCCAGTATAATATTTTACTATTATGCCGTCTAGCCGCATCTTCCAGATCCTCAGCAATTTTATCCATCGCCTCCATTTCACATCTCCTTAGTTCATATTTTAATGCTTTCTCCACTTTCTTTACATTCCTTTTGTTTTCATACGACCTATCGCTCAGATAATTCTTATACAAACCCCTTCTACTCTCTATTAAACCTAAAGCTTTTTCACTAATATTCCTAGTTGCTGTCTTAGCACTCTTCCCTAGGACACCATCAGCAACTTCACAAATTGTTTTTCTGAAATTATTCCATCCATCTTCCACATTGTCAAATTTTAAACCCTCAAGTTTAGTACTCAACTGTTCCTGGAATTTTTTTCTCAAATTTTCATCCTGAAGTCTACCAACATCATAACTTTCCGGGAGGGAGTTACTCTTCCGAAATTTCAGCTTTAAATTAACCTTAGAAACTACTAGTTACCATATTTCGAGAATTTGACGCCCCGCTTATAGAGAACCCCCCAGAAAATTTAGGATTATGAATAAGATGGTATTCGATATATTGGGCAAAATATTGATATAGAATGAAAATACTGGAAACGGTGTTTGAAACGTATTGTTCCAGAACACCCCCCCTCACCGGTGTCATTGCATGCACCGTTATGTAAGGTGATTCTGCTTTATCCCTCTTTTAACCCTTCCTAATAATCTGCTGTTACCTCCTGATATTTCTGTGGTTAAATTAGTACTTTAGAATGCGCCAGTAAAGGATTAAATATAAATGCACAAAGAGTAGGCAGGGCAGATAAAGGATTTCCAGTGTAGGGCTGTAGAATTTTCAGCCTTTTCCTTAAGGTAGGACGTGCTCTCAAGGAATCTTCCTATACCTCCCATGTTAAACATTTGGAGTTTGCCTGACGTTCCTGAATTAGTGATTTCGGCGGTTTTTATTTTAACAAATATAAAAAAAATCCGGGGAATATTTTGATCTAATCAAATCTTAAAGGCGACAATATTTTTTTTTTATAATTCCAAAATAATTATAAAACCTGTTTCGGGTTTACATTCTAGATTGCTATACTTGGCATTGTTGTCGTGGGGTATCAAAAAAATAGAGCAAAAAGTATTCTATTCAACAATCAGAAACTTATTTTTATAATATATACTTGCTGGCTGCAGTCAATCAATCAATTTATTCAATTTATTCAAAAAGAAAAGAAAACACATAACAACAATAATAATAAAGATCCTAGAAGCGAACTTGTTAAGGACCAAAACAACAAAAAATTGTAAATGAAAAAGAGAGAGAAGAAAAAAAAAAGAGAAAACAAGGGTAATTAAAGCAAATTGAACAAACATTTAGAGAAATATAATATCAAGATTTTAGTACATTATTATATAGCGTCCGAAAACTTGTGGATAGCTCGACACTGGAGGGTATTACATTCCATTGAATTATAGATTTATAAATTGGGGATCGCTGTGCGGAACTAGAGATACACCTGGGGACAATGAAGGAACGGTTGGATGAACGGAGACAGTGGCCTTCAGAATTATTACTATTAAAATAAGTTAATAAGTGGGGAGGAAGATTTTTATGGTAAGCGGAATATGCAAGGGATAGATTTAACTTTTTGATGATTTGTTCAAAAGGGATAATACCAAAATTGGAGTACAAGTCCTTGGTGGGATATAGTCGTGGCAACCGAAAAACTGCTTTGACGGCACGGTTTTGAGCAGATTTTAATTTATTGGTAACTGAAGGATAAGTATTGCCCCATACAGATCCGCAGTATGAGATATATGGGTAAATAAAAGAATAATAAAGGGTGACAAGGATATCGAGAGGAAGAAAATAATTCACACGATTAATTATACTTACCTGTCGCAAAATTATGGCTCTAACATAGGACACATGTGTTGCAAATGATAGGCAGGAGTCTATGTGGACACCAAGAAACTTGGCAACTTCGACCTGCGGGAGGAGATTGGTAGAATATTTTAGGCCAAGTGCTGGCAATACTTTACAAATACTTTACATGTTTGTGTTCCGAAGTCAAAAATTTCCCTCAAAAGACTAGATGCAGCTGTAAGCGGAGCGCCTGAGAATGCATAAATTAGACCAAGGGACTAACCACTCGGATTGTTCTTGGGCGACTCAGTGAATTATTAGTTAGTTGTAAACAGTTTAAAAATAGTCTGGAGAATAAGTAGCGTACAGACACCAATCTGCCGGCTATAAATATATATAAAAAATTATAATGTATAAATAATTACAAAAAGAATTGCTAAGGATAAACTGCCCCTAATCGTTATTTCGAATTAGGAACCCCTTAAGTTTAACCCTCTCATGTTTATCTATTTTAAGCGACGAAGAAAACTGAAACTTTGTTTTTGACCGAGTTGCCGCCCCCTGAAAAAGAATTGACTAGGGAGTAAAATGCTTGGACTTCCGCGAGGCCGTAACAGAAGAGGCACTTGACGGTTAATCATTTTGATCAAAAGTTTCCGTCAATCAATTGACGTGTGCTTCAATCAACCTTCAATCTCAACCAAAGCTAATGTAGTACACTGCTTTTGATCAAAATTGATTGAGTCATTCAGACTTTTTATAAATCACCGTCAGGTGATTTGTAATCACCTGACGGTGCTAGATGGTGCTAGAATGCTAGACTCAAGCGTCAAACAGGTTTCTAGACCGTCAATTAGGCTTAAGTCAATCGATTGACGGAAATGATTGACGGTCTAGGGCCTCCTTTAGGGATTTGATTATCATGATTTTTTCCTTGATATTTTTGCGTAAATGTAAGAGAAAACTGCAGTCAGGCTAAAGGGGGGGGGGTCTACCCACTTGGATCAAAACTCACTTTGATAGGGCTCTTTTTGTCTCATATTTGAGTCGGGAGGAGGTGGTGTAATTAATCTTTAACCCGGGCATCACCAACCCTAGGAACGGCTCTGACTGTACCTCAGCCCCCGGCAATCACCATTGTTAAGATTGTCCATAAATTCAGAAGGTAAAATATTTTATTTCTTTTTTCTAACGACTTTTCATGGCCTATATAAACACACATATGTAATTATTGACAAAAGCCCTAAAATTCATCGTTTTCTAATTTAGTATTATGCCCAGCTTAAGTTTTGTCGGGGGACGGTAGGGGGGGGGGTCGATTTCATAAACTTGCGCTGTATTGTTTAAATTATTTCAAAGATTGTGCATACGAAAGGTACTTGAAATATTTTAAGATAAATAGCGATGACAAGCTAGTAAAATTGGTAACGTAAGTCCTTTTTGATCCTTTAGTAAAAACGGCATAAACCTAAAGAGTCAAAAGTACTGTAGTAAAAAATTATTGGGTATTCCGGTTTCGCTCGTTTATGCTGTGAGAGGTGTAATAATACGCAGTAAAATAAGGGTTCTCCAAGACTATGAATATGTAGTATCGTTAGTGTAATACTTTCCCCTATCCCTGGATGTTGAAAAATCCTTTGATATCTTGATTTGGCCCGTATCCAGGATTTTTGTTCGGGGGAGGGGGGTATTTTATTTAAAAGGAGGGGGTACGGAAGATAATTTGAAAGATACATCAAAAATGTGTCTAAATGCATTTTTATTACGTTTCTAGGAGCAGGGGAGACATTCCGAGGGGGTGGATTACATATGTAGGCTACTATCCATAGTGATCTAAAATATCCAAAATAGCCCCTTCTCCTGGATTTTGAAAATCTTTCTTTTTTGTATCTTTATCAGGCCCGTATCCAGGATTTTGTTTTTTGGGGGGACGGGAGTACAAAAAAGATACTTCAAAGCGCATCAAAGATGCGTTTCTACGCACTTTACGTGTCAGACAAACATTTCGGGAGAACAGGAAGGAGTTCAACTCCTCCCCTGAATACGGCCTTTATCTTTTTTCTAAGAAAGAAAAGAATTTCTACGGAGAGTACAATCTATAGCCTACCTCTTGTCTCTGCTTACAAGTACATCTAAAGATAGTAACAGAGAAGGGTATTGTTGGATATCGAGGCTATGGCTCTCTTAGGTGCTGCTATTTCATAGGATGCTGTGACCTGCTCAATAAGACTACCATCAGTAATAGCTTTGGACCTAACAATCTAGGGGGGGGGGCAAGGTGTACCACAGAAGTGTAAAAATATAAAATTAAAGGAATTTTATGTCAGAAGTCAGCAAAACTGGGGGGGGGGAAGCTACTCCCCACCCCGGCCTAAAACCACCACTGACTCTTGTGATAGATTATAGGGAGAGCTGACCGCATGTCGATGATGTACCTCTCGCTACAGAAAAAAAAGTCGTGTGATTTTCAAGAGTTTTGTTAGTAAATTTTCGAAGTGTTGAATTTTTAATAATATAGCTGTTTTTTAGTTGACGATTAATTTAGTCCTTCGTATTTTTGACAGGAATTATACGTCGCTCCGCCCTGGCCCGGTAAACAATTTCGCCAAAATGATGCTTTCTATGAGGCGCATCCTGAGGAACAATTTTGAGATAGTAGTCGCTGGACCGACTAAAGAGGCAAGAACCCCCAAGCAGTTCCACGTCATTACGAATTATTGACTGCTAGTTAATTATTGTAAATTGTACTTATTTTTTACTCCTGGACAGCTTTTCGAGATTGTCGACTTAAATATTCATTTTCTAAAATATGTGTAGGGTATTATGCAATACTAGGCATTCAGTATAATCTGACAAACAAAATAAAGTTGATAAAATAATTTATATTAACATACATAGCTACGAGATCAATATTAATTACATGAATAGTATGATGACCTCTATTTTAATCAAAGCCCCTAAACAAGAGAAATTTTTCCTGTTCCTTCCCGGCCACCTCTTCCTTCCATGGAATTTGCTATTTTTGTTGATGTAATTTTGTTAAATTAAAGAAATCAAAAATCAGAACCTAGGATATATTTCACCTGTTCGCTGTGGACATGACTGTACCCGGGTGAGAACGAAGAGAATAGGCCCAGCTTTGACAAATGGAAGCAGAAATGAGATCATAAAATTAAACAGTAAAAACAATGGTAAAAGAGCATATAGGGGAGTTTTTGCTATCTTGGGGAATAGTTTCGATAGAAAAATGAAACTTTCAGGAATGGAGTCAGAGACGAAGTAACGCCCAGGGAAGACGTTATCAACAGGGCTGGATTAAAGTCTTTGGTGCCCCTAGGCCCAAGCAATTATCGGTTAAATCCCCGAAATTTCAGGGATAGTGGAATGCAAGAGCAATCCAAGATTCAAAGAGGAATCCAAAAATAATGCAAGAACTCTCAGCTTCCATTCTTAGTAGACACCTGACAGTTAATGAGGGGCTACCGAGTTGCTGTTTTATTTTAAAATCACTTTTTTTTGTGGATCAGCGTCCTTTTGAGGGGGAGGCGGAGAAGGTAGATACCCAGAACATACTTTCAGCCCTGGAAACATTCCTGGAAATGTCTTAACCTAACTCAAATAGTTCCCAAGATATCAAGTAACATTTTTTATGAAGCCTAACTAGTTTTTCTTTAAACCTATTATTAACTATTCTCCGACAATTTCATAGATATAACTTTTCCTTGTAGCCTTTGTCTGGGAGGACAGGGGTTCAAGTCCTGGTGTCGCTAGTTATTTAGTCTGGAACAAGGGTCAGTGGCATGACTCTGTAAGCTCAGCCAGAGTCGACCCAGCTCTAAATGGGTATCTGGCGAAATGTAGGGAAGGTAAACAAGAAGGGTGTACGAAAGCACAGGACGGCTTGGCCCAAACCCCTTGCGATTTCTGGTTGAAGGGCTATGAAACGGAGATCCCACCGCAAGTAGAGACCTTAAAGCCCAACGTAGTATTCTTCTTCTTCAATTAATGAAAACCCGTTATAACCTTCTCTACTTTTAGCAACTTCTTTTAAAGTTAGTAAATTTTGAAAGAAAAACAACTTCAAAGCAAAATTTTCAATTTGTGGACCGTAATTTACGCCTCCTTTGTCAGTCCAGTACCACACATATGAAAAATTTCCGAAGGCAGTACTTTTTTCGTCTTTTAGCCCTTGCCGTCTGTTATAATGTTGAATGTTCGTTCCACAGATTATGCAAACTTCTTAAGATTGTTGACTGTGGCGAGTTCATACCAATAAAACATTTATTTTGTCATATATTTGAACACATGATGACTTATCTAACAATGGTAAATGTCATTGAAGAATTAAAATGTAAATACATATTCAAAATTACTTCCTTGATATTCATATTACACGAAACTACAAATTTCATTAATAAGAAAAATAATTTAAAAAATAATTAGGTAGATAATGCTGTGCATGATCCCCAGGTGGCATATTTTTCATCTTTGGCGAAAAAGGTATATACCGCCACTAGGATAAGCCAAAGTAAACAATCTTATTAATTGGAACTATTTGTAGTTTTTACAAAGCTGTCTTTTTTTACAACTGTGAATGTCATGCCTAATCTGCTGAAACCAAAAACAGACCCCAAAATAAACGACAATAACTATATTCAAAACAATCTAAGTAAATCAATTTGGCACTTTGAATTCAGGCAAAAAAATAAATTACAACACATCACTCGATCAGTTTCCAATTAAAAAAAAACAAGAAAGACAAAAAAAGACCGAAAATACTGTGACTATCCTTTTTGGATAATTGTCCCTTTGAAAAGACCAGGATTCCCACCATTCAGGCCACAATAACCAGGATTGCCACCATTCACTCTGCGTCCAGGTACGCTTTCCGTAGCCAAGTAAAAAAACGTACACTACTTAAATATGTAACCAAGGAGAGCGGTTGCACTCCACTCACCCTCCCCCCCCCCAATGAAGTAGTATATTTGTCTTACGAAATATTTTAAATTAATTCTTGAAAATAATCCACTTAAACAATTTGTAATTGGGCCCACCCTTCTATCTCTTTTGATTACTTTCTTGACAATGCGATGCAGTGGCATCATTTAAGGGAGAACTAAGGAGCCAAAATCCTCCTTTTCAAGCAGCTCATTTGCATAACAGCCTCAGGTAAGGCCTTTTTAGAGTGATTAAATACCATAGGCCTAGTTAACATAACAAAAGATGACATTGACGTGAAAATAAACAAATATTTGAAAAAAAATCCTTTCCTTGACATGATTATTGCAAAAATGACAAAAATTTGGAGTTATTAATTTAGCCTATGGTTATTAACCAACCATAGCAATTGCTTCTTTAACCCTGAGTCCTTTGTAAGAAGAGATGTTGTATATAATTTGTGGACTGTGTTTGATGAGTCTATCCAGAGGGTTAAAAATAACCAAAATAGAATATAAAAAGACATCTTCTTCTGCCCCTCGTTAAAATCACACGAATTTTTTTTAAACATCTACAGAAAAACACACAATTGAATATCTAAATTGCTCTTTGTGGTTTGCCTTCATTCACCTATAATCTAGCATGACCTTTCCAATTTTTATTCTTTTATGTTTTTTACTCCAATTTTATTATTAAAAATTGTTGAAAGCTTTTCTTCCGCTGTTGTAAAAAATCCTGTTTTTCCCACACTTTAAACACCAAAGCGGAGGTCTCTGCCAAAATATTTGTTTTTTTCTTCAAATATTTGTTAACTCGGTGAAAAGATTTCCTCTTTCCGCGTCACAGGTGTTTTTTGCTATTTCAAATTTTTATTTAGTAATTTTATCCAGGGGAAAAAGTAGACAAGCACATGAGAGGAAGGACTTCCATCACCTCCTCCAAGAAAAACAGAATTTACCCCTTCCTTATATTTTCCGAAAGCCCTGTATAATTCACACGTTTTGCCTTTCCTCAAATAAAATCCCCGGAGCAATCTTAGCCAGGAGGCCTTCCCTTTGTTATGCGCCCGACTTCACTCCACTTCGGGTACTTGTCTATTACATAAAACACACTCGAGAAGTGAGGTTTGGTTAATGCTAATGAAAAAAAAAATATGATGAAAATAAAATACTTTATTAGCAAAATTGTGAAAGCTAAAACTTGGAAATACGCTTCCAGAGCGCAGAAATCTCCTCAAGAATCGCTTTAAGATGAACCCAGCCTTCTGCCCTTCCGCCTGCAAAATGTACTCTACTAAGTATGAATGTAAATGAAGACGGGATGTACCTCGGTGTTGTATGTTCCTCCACTTTGCGGAACCCCATATTCTCTTTACTTTTTAGGTAGAGGCGCCGGTTCGAGGGCGGCAGTAAAAGCAGAAGGCCAAGTTCATTTTAAAGCGACTCTTGAGGACGTTTCTGTGCTCTAGGATATATTTCCAAGTTGCAGTTTTCACAATTTTTGCTACTAAGGTATTCTATTTTCATCATATTTTTTTTCATTAGCATTAACCAACTTCACTTCTCGAGTGTGTTTTATACAATAGACAAGTACCCCCACTTCCTATAATTTGACACCCCTCGCCCTGGATTTCAAAATGACGTCTGGTTTTCATAATAAATTTAAAATCTTATTAAGAAACACATACAAATGTAATCACACCTTAGCAATTAAAACAGAGAACTGGTATATCTTATCAACAAAACAAATTATTTACATGGTAATGGACAAAAGATAATATACAATCATACATAGCCTAATTTA
Organism: Artemia franciscana; assembly: GCF_032884065.1. NCBI lineage: Eukaryota > Metazoa > Arthropoda > Branchiopoda > Anostraca > Artemiidae > Artemia > Artemia franciscana. The sequence continues at coordinate 32,675,763 of NC_088881.1, forward strand.
AGGCATATAAAACTGATAAAGCGAAAGCCTCGAGCCGGCTTAAGCCCCAAGGCATAAAAACTGCGGATACCTTTGAAAAAAATAATCCGTCAAATATTGATATTTCTGATGGATTTCAGACTTTTGAGTAATGATTAATCTGGATTAATCCGTATTTCAGCCATCTAAGAATAAGCAATGATAAACGGAGACCTGTTTGCTGAAGAATGAAGCCAAAAAACAAACAAACAAAAAAAAAAAAAAAATTTTTTTTTCAAAAAACAGAATGTAGGCTACATGAAACAGGTATGTGCTCTGAACTTCTTCTTTTTTTCTTGGGGGGGGGAGAAGAATCTTAATTTCTCTACTCTAAACAGCGTAATATTTTACTTTTCAAAATGATTATTAATGGAATCTTTTATCTACTAGAAAATATTTTCCATTTGTAGCAAGGCCATGTCCAGATGTGAGGGGGGGGGGGGTCCCCTCTCGAAATGTTTTTCTGATTTGCAAAAAAGTAAAAAATGCATATACAAATTGATACGTTTTCAAGTTTTTTGTAGCCCCTCACCCTAAAAAAAAACCCTCCCCGAGCAAAAATCCTGAATACGACCCTGATCTGTAGCCTACGTTGGCTATCATTCGTTCAACACTTAAGATCATATCGAATGATTCTAGAATACAGACAGGGGCGTCAATTGTTCCCCCTCCCGTTGATTAAATTTCCCTTTTTTCGGTATTTCGGTATTTAGATGGAAAAATGCCGTTTTTAGTGCTTTTACTAAAAATTTTCGAAAAAACACCAAAGTAACCCCTCTCCTAGATTTAAAAAAAAACATATTTTGCTCTGCCCCTAGTATTTTTTTTTTGAATTGGTACCCCTGAGCACAAACAGTTAACAAGAACGATAGAAATAGCAATTATATTTTAATAACTATATTTTGGAGGTAACTAACCGAAAAAACTTCCAAAACCTTGCTAAGCAAAATAACAATTAAATTAATTTTTTTTTAATGAAAATCAAATTTTTACGACCTATAAGTTAAGCGATAGAGATTGGCTCGCCATAATTTTCAAATGGCCAGCTTATAAATCAAATCAAGCAAATTCGTAAACAGTCGTACATGCGAAGCATATATTGAAATTAATACATTCACAAAACGTTCAAGGAAGTGGGGTTGTTAAACGGAAGTGGGGTTCTTAAACATGTCCACCCGAAAGCATTAGTATTTTGATTGGTTGGATAGGTGACAAGAAATACAACCGAATTACATGGAAAATACAATAAATCATAGGAACAATCATGACAACTTTAAAGTTTATCTGAAGACCCCCACTGCTGCCTCAGGGGGCTTTATGGTTTTCCCCTTCAATTACGGGCAAACATAGGACAAGATGGGGCAGATACCAGCTCCCTCCCATTGAAGCCCAAAAATCCATTAAGTGTTTTCCTAATATCACAAACCATATTTTCTGGTAAAAACGAAACATTTTCTAAAGCTTAACACCCCTCTTCCATACTTAAAAATTGCTCCAAATACCTTGAATTGGACAATCTTTGAGGACTTATCTCGATTGATCCTATTGGTTGACAAATACCAATGATAAGTAATTTAACTTGATTTTTGAGGGTTTTGAAATAATCAAAATTTTGATTTTGGGTTTTGAAATAATCAATTTTCAAACCATAGTTTCACTCCCATTTCTGCTAGTGTGTCGGCTACGCTGAGGCTTATGATCAACAATAAAATGGTTACTTCTATGGATTGCTGCGTGGTGTACAGCAGGGACTGTTTGGAGGTAAGCAGGCGTCGACTGCTTTCTGTGGAGTATTCTCCTCCCGCACCGTCCCCATCCACCAGCTGCTTTAGCGACCCATACCCAAAGAGCGCAAATAACTCCACCAATTAAGCACATAAAAATCTTCAACATAAAAATTTCAACAATTCGTGGTCTTTGCAACTGTGTTAACCATAGCTCCCGAGAAAAGTATTCGTTTAAATGAAAACACAAAACACACACCATTGGTACAAAGAATAAAACTGAGAAGATACATAATCTTTTTGAAGATTGTGCAGTTTCAGTGTCTGGTTGCTGCACTGGTATGTGAAGTGAATGTCCTCTTTGTGGAGCTGGTACCTGAACAAGAGCTGTATGATTTGGAGTGGATGAACAGGCTGAAAGAAGACCACTGGCCATGAAACCAGCCCCAATCACCAGGTAAATCAGTTCAGGGATGATGACGAAACGGAGTAAGGTGTCTGAGCTTTGGTTCCCAACAAAGCACATGCCTGCAAAGAAAAAATTCATTTGAAAGCGGCAATACGGTTCTAACCACAGATTTGTTACTCGAATACATGGTTGTGTTCGGTTACTCGAATACATGGTTGTGTTCGGTTACTCGAATACATGGTTGTGTTCGGTTACTCGAATACATGGTTGTGTTCGGTTACTCGAATACATGGTTGTGTTCGGTTACTCGAATACATGGTTGTGTTCGGTTACTCGAATACATGGTTGTATTCGGTTACTCGAATACATGGTTGTGTTCGGTTACTCGAATACATGGTTGTATTACGTTTGTAAAAACGTAACAAAAATGAAAATAAATTTTTGATGCATTTTAAAAGTATTTTTTTGTAAACAACCCTCTCCCGAAAACTATTCTTTTGCGCTAGAATGCCCTTTTTTTTAATTGACCGTTTTTATACGAATAGTTTTTACATATCACCGACCGCAAGGGTTAAATTGACTCCAAATGTTTATAAGGCAGTATTATTTATTGTATTCCATGGCCGTATCAAGGGAAGGTAGGGGGTTTGAACCCCGAAATGTTTGTCCCACTCGTTAAAAACGAAACAAAAATAAACATAAGCAAATTTTTGATGCGATTTTTGTTTTTTTTTTGTAAAACCTTCTCCGGAAAAAAATCCTTTTGAAGAACCCCCTCCGAAAAAAAAATCCTGGATACGGCCCTGTATATAGGGAACCAAGTGGTCAAGGTTTATGGAACTCGTTATTGTCTCGTAATTCCAAAGAAACAAGGAAATACAACTTGCTGGAGAAAAATATCTCTGCCTAATAACTGTTTGGTCCTTTGTGAGCAATATTAAACCAGTAAGAAGAACAAAAAGAATCCGAGTCACTTTCTTTAAAAGGAAGATCTCTGTTTCTCTGTTTCTGTAGTCTATCATAATTAATACATCTATGGTTCTGAGAGAATGTGGTAATTAATTTTAAGTTAAAGATTCCGGCTTGCGCATCAGATTGAAATCGAAATTTCCTAAAAAAGTCTTCCTAAAAATGTTTAGCATAAAATTACTTACATTTGTTACTTTGGAAAGCCAATTTTATCGACAGAACTAGTTGAGTCACTCAAAGGTTGAGTCAATAGAACCAGCAGGGAGGTTGGGGTTTGACCCCCCTCGAAATGTTTGTCCGAATTGTAAAAACGTAACAAAAATGAATATAAAGAAATTTCTTAAGGGTTTTTGAAGTATTTGTACCCCCCCCGAAACAATCCTTTAGTGACCCCCTATTATTTACAGTAAATAATGAATATGGTCCTGGCAGAAGTATTGCATACTTTAATCAATTTGGCTTTTAAATTAGATAAATTAAAACATAAATATGAACTGTTCAGTTGCTGATTGTCTTTTTTCTTAGTCCTTATTTTCAGTCGAAGAACCTTCATGAACGTAAAAAGTTAACAGAGCAAACCTACCGCTTTGACATTGCATAAATGATTACAACATTTGTATGTAATCTGGTTTATATACATACATTTAATCCAAAGAAAGTAACTTTGTCCCTAGAAAGAAACAGTAGACCATATGTCCAGAGGCAACAATTTAGGGGCAGTGGCTATATTTTGAGAAATACACATTTCTGGTATTCCATTGACGAATGCCTTTTTGCTTTTTCATAGAAGAGTAAAAAAAAAGAAATACCCCGCTCCCATATTTTCGAAATCCCCCTCCTAAATTTTGTGAACAGACGCCATTGCATATGGTCACTTTGAAAGATATCTTCTGCTAATTATGATTAGTTTTTACCATTAACCCATCGTAAAATTCTTAGATATAAAGTGATTTTTATTTCATCATTTGTTGCCTACTTTTCCCCACTTTTTTTCTGGCTGTGGACGTTTACATGTCTTAAACGTCGGGTATTTTACGGTTTATACGGAAAATTTAGGGGGTATATCTGCAACCATGTCCCACCCCAAGTCTATATACGTATAAATCCATAAAAAGTTTCTTACGTTTTGAAGTATCAATTTTATCGGTTCTTTTTAGCCTCTTAAAGCAATTAAAATTTTTAGCTAATACTACTTTGGGATATGTATTTATGTCCAACTCTCATTACAAGAAAAGAGCTGAAAAGAACAATCATTGACGCATATTGATATTTTGGCGTCCCAGAGTATTCCTCCAACTGAGTTGTAATTTACGCTGCTTTATTTACATTCCACTTAAAGCGTTTTTGTTCGCAAGTGTAAAAATAATAATTACGCTCCTTGTTATTCAAATCCCGAACGCATATAATCTTTACAGTATCCAAGGGGCTGCATGCTACGACTCTTTGTGTACAACCAGAGGCGAGATTGAAAACATCCAGGGACTTAGGCAAGGGGTCCTCCAGGTCCAGACCCCACACAGAAATTCTAATTTTTTTCCAAATTTCTGTTCATTTTTTATTCAAAGTATCAATATTTTCACAATTGCCCCCCCCCAAATAAGTCCTCGAGTACGTGCCTTCCTGCGTCCATAGCCAAACACAGACAAGGACAAAGTAGGGCTTTCGGGCCTTGTCCTCCTGCTTCTAAAACTCGTATGTTTTCTGTCTTTTCATTACAAATGATCGATAGGATTCATTTATTTCGATTCTGCTAAAATGTTTGGACCCCTCCCTCGAAATAAACTTTTACGTACCCCCTCCCCTGGTTGCGTAGTTATAAACACAAGTTAAGAGGTCAGTGAGGTAAGACCCAAGAAATAAATGGACTCAAAAATACAGGATATCCAATAGTATGGACAGTGTATAACCCCTTGTCAAAATCTCTGCTTGTCTGGGTGGAAACCCATTTTAGCAGAATTGAAGAATACGAGCCCTGTTTTCTCATCTATTTAACAGTTAACATCACCACACTCTGGACAAAAAAACAACAACAAGCCTTCCTTCATCTAAAACAAATCAACTTTTTGCAGATTTTGGATTTTGATTGGATCTAGACAGTATTTAAGAGGTAATTTTGAATATTACGTGATTAAAAAGTAATTACAGTTTTTTATTGTTTCATCGTTTAAAACTTCAGGTTATTCAACATGAATACTAAACTTTCGTTGCATTCCTGATTTTGGATATAAAAAAAGCATGATCTTAAAATTTCCTGGAATTTAAAACCCAGAATCCTCTATTTTACCTCTTGGACAATAGGGATAAAATCAAAGAGTTCATGATAACAAACTATAAGCAAGGAGGGACCCTGTTCAATAGTAAACGAAACTCTAAAAAATTGAATTTTGATACCAATAGATACATAAAAAAATTTAAATTTTATGCTGATTTTAAATATATAAGTTTCATCAAGTTTAGTCTTACCCATCAAAAGTTATGAGCCTCGGAAAATTTGCCTTATTTTCGAAAAAAGAGGGAAACACCCCTTAAAGTCCTAGAATCTTAATAAAAATCCCAGCTCGTATCTGCAAAAATGTGGAATTTTGTATTTTTTACCAGAAAAAAAAAATCACGGATGCACGTTTATTTGTTTCTTCCCCAGAGGTGATCGCATCGACCCATTGATCCTAGAATATCGAATAGGGCTCACTCGAACAGAAATTCAAAGTTCTAGTGCCATTTTTAAGTGACCCAAAAATTTGAGGGTAACTAGACCCCCTCCCACGCTCATTTTTTTCCCAAAGTCACCAGATCAAAATTTTGAAATAGCTGTTTCATTCCGGATAGTCGAAAACATAATAATAATGTCTCTGAGGACTACTTAATCCCCAACAGTCCTTGCGGGAAAGACTGCAAGTTATGAACTTTGCCCATTATTTACATATAATATTGGTTGTTAGGAAGTTTACAGACGTTCACAGGGGGAATTTTTCTAGTGGGGTTCGGGGGGGGGGTACGTGGAAGGATCTTTCCATGGAGGAAGATTATTTTCCATGAAGGGGGCACCGGTTTCCACAATATTGTTAAAAACGATCAGAAATAAAAAAAAATTCAACTGAAAGTAAGGAGCAACATTAAAACTTAAAACGAAAAGAAATTATTAAATATATGAGGGGGTTCGCCCCCTCGTCAATGCCTTGCTCTTTACGCGAAAGTATTTTTAGTACTATCAAAATAGCTATTTATTCTAGTTAAACGTCCTTTGTGATTCAGGGGTCATTTTTAAAGAATTGGAACAAAATTCGAACTTTAGTGTAAAGAGCGAGGTATTGACGAGGGGACGAACCTCTCATATACGTAATAATTTCTGTTAGTTTTAATTTTTAATATCGCTTCTTACTACCAGTGAAAAAAACTAGTTATTTTTTATTTAATTTAAATAAAGATTAAGGGGGCACCAAATTCCAAAAATTACGTGCACCAGATGGCACGTGCCAAGCGTGGCGTAACTGTACATAATACGTAGCACTCCAAGATATACAGCAGGTGATGGGATGTGAACACCCCGTCGATAAAGATGAAATTCATCAGTTTGTTTTTATTGTCGTAAGATCGATGTATGTCGAATTAGAACTTCAATTATCAAAAAAAGAATTAATAATCATATTAAGATTTTTGAAATTCGGAGTTAAAGGCAGAAGATCAAAATCGGGTCGGGAAGACAAAATTTAATTATACACAAATATAATACTATATTGAGAAAAGGACTGACGCCCCCCGCCTCCTTAAGGCCAGAACATAATTTGCAATTTGTTGAAAACAAAATAAATTTTGAATATTTTCGCTTTTTTAACTTTCATAAATCAATAATCATTAAGATTTTGAAAATAAATAACAGTATATATTCCAAACTATTAATCCCCATTCATTGGTTATAATGGTGATTTTTTCGATATTATGAGGAAAATAAGGATTGTATTCAGTAAAGCGCAAAATGTTCTGGTCTTTAGAAGGCACGGAGGCGTCGATCGACCCTATTCCTCTTAGTTTCTGATCGTTGAGTTTTAACTCGATTATTTACTGTAATTTGTGTTAATTTTAGGCTTCATTTATTTATTTATGATAGTTTTACCTTTGATATCCTAATAATCTACAAAGAATTGCGATAAAAATCTGTTTTGTTGAGTCTAACGTACATTTAATGTCAAGCCTTACATTTAATTCCTTGCACCCTCTGTGCATACAACTCTCAGACTCGTCTGAATAACTACTCAAAAAAGATACTTATCTGTTAGCCAGTACACACTCGAGAATTTGGATCTACAGGTACGGGGTTGAAAAACTGAGACCCTTAGGAGGTAGATAGGAAATATATATTTTGGCTGTATATTTGCACACTAAAGGAGAGGGGGCTTAAGTATAGCGAGGCTGTATGCAAAATCTAACCAAAATACCAACTAAAAAGTTAATAAAATATAGCTATAATGTAGTTTTCCACTGAGCCGAAACTAATTGTCTCCGTATACAAACAACAATAAACCGGCTATTGTCTGATTTTATAGATCCAAATTCTCGAGTGTGCATTGGCTAACAGACAAGTACAAAACAATTTAACCAATAATCCCAGGTTTCTCTTTTCACTATACCCTCCCCTATGAATAGGGCTTGTATGTACCTTTGCATCCATTCAACACATCCACTAGATATACAAAATTAAAAATTATCTTTGATTCCCACTACTGTAAATTTAATCTACATTTTTTTCTGTTTTATGGTTCTCTCATTTGAACCTCATCAAATTCATGAGCCCCCCCCCCCCCCCCAAACAAAAATCCTGCGTGCAGATGTGTGTCCAAATAACATTCTAAAAATATTAGCGCCATACTTTAATTTAAAATATAAATGAACTCTTGGTATGCAAAAATGATATCCATAGCAATTAATAACTTGAATATTGTCAACACTAATATTTTCATGGAACATTTCTTTTGAAATAAATGTCAAAATATCTGCCAAACTGGATAGTTGAGTAATAAAACTGTAGTAAATCCCAATGTCATACGAGAAACGTTTCACAGACATATTTAATGTTTCTATCAAGGGGTCGGACACTTTGTAACCAACGGTGATGTATACATCGTAACAAATACTTCCCATTTGTGCGTAAGTATTAACAGTGGCGCCATTTCGGGGAAGGGAGAGGGGGGCAGCTGCCCTCGATAATTTGGAGAAAAAATAATTATATAGTTTCCCTTGCTCTGCAAAATCAGACAATTTCTCCTGTGTTTTTCATACCAAGAATAGACAAATACGTATTTGTCTAATCAATTCAAATTAGGTTGAACAGAGCTTCATGACTCGAATTACCTACTTTCGAACCGATCAACCTAGGTTGAACTGGAGAAAATGTAGGAACGTGAGGGGGGCAGGATCTGGACCCGGTACCCATATCCCCTATCTTTATTACCTAGATTACGAATTACATTTAATTCGCCTGGTTTTATCGCTCTCTTAAAGTCATATCCCACCCCCTACAGAGCTCAGCGTAGTGGTCGTACGCACCACGTATCTGATGACGCACTGCGTAAAAAAGCGCGTAAAAAAGCGTAAAAAAAGTGCACTTAAAGCAGAATCCCCAAAAAAATACTACATGGCTTTGTGCCTTTGATCTTGGCCTCTTTACTACCGAGCATATTTTTAATTCTTTACTTGGTTTTGTATTTTTGGCACCTTGCCTACAGTCTCCTCACCGTGTGCACTTTGGTTTACACAAATCAACCTAGTCAGCAGCCCCTTGTCTTCCATATCTATTTAGGATTTTATTGAGTTTAGTTGAATCATAAAATGTCAGTAAGTTTTCGTATTTGTCTTTAAGACGATGGTTTTCACAATTTGAAAAAATAAATAAAAAATATTTCCATAAATCGCAAATACTTGAAAAGATTACGCGTTCATTGCGAGAAAATGTTTATCATAAACTTGAATCTCAAACACAAAATTTTATGACATTTTACGACAATTTATCTTAATACAATAATACTTTTAATAGCATTTTAATAATATAATACATTTTAATACAATAATTTTATGACAATGCAATTTATTATTGGCATATAAATTAAAAAGAACAGATTTTTAAAGAGGGGACAAAAAATGATTCTCCCCTTCAAATAGCTATATATAGATAACAATTGGTATGCTAACATTTACGGATAGAAGTTAGATCTTCCTTTTTGGTTCAGAGATATGTTGTTCCACATAACAATTACTGAGTAAGGGAATTCTTTTAAACATATCTCGCCTTTATCCAAAAGCAAAAGGGAGTTATCCCCTGCTGGGGAAATAATGGCTTTCGTGAGTATCATCTTCGACAGAAAAACTGACAACATACCTGTAAGCTCGTCTGCATCTACGACCATCATCACGAGCAAGGTAATAGTCTGAGCAGCTGGAATACCCCATGCAACCAAATGTAGTCCAGAAGAGTATCTTTGAATGACATTATGTGTGTAAGTCTTTTGACCAGGCTTCCTTTCCACAAGATGCCAAATAAAATTCATTACCAGCCACCTAAAACCCATAATCACATAAATTACCTTATGTAACAAGTCTACTCACACACTTATGTAGGATTTTTGGGAGGATAGGGGGGTACAACTTAAAAACACCAAAAATGGAGCGAACTACAAGAAAAATGAAGGGAAATAATATGAACCTTACACCTTATAATTCACACGAATTACACCTAGGAATTACACCTCAATTCACACGGAGCACATAGAGAAAGATGGAAGAGAGAAAGAGAGAGTAAGAGAGAGAGAGAGAGAGAGAGAGAGAGAGAGAGAGAGAGAGAGAGGAGGCGAAAAAAGTCGACTCATGGAGACACGGATGGGACTTATAAACTAATTTATAAAAAAATCACTTTACATTCAGTCTCTGCTATTATAGGCAGAAAGAACTATCTCTTTCAATTTTGTTTTATATGTATAGAGTGATGGTGACTCATTTATTAAATCAAATAGTTTATATTTATTGGCAATCTCAGGAAGTCGTGAAAAAAGCAAAACAGGTGAATTATATAGAAAGTAAAAAATCAACAATATTTCAAAATTTATGGGAAGGAGTAGGACCACAATGCCCACCTTAAGTATGTGATACTGCAGTCAAATTTTTTTGGGCTGGGGGTCATGAAGAGCCAAAATATGAATATCATTGAATTTTATTAACAAAAATTAACTTAAACATAGTTTTAAACAACAAACACTAGATTAAAATTTGTAATCTTAACTATTGCAAAATAAACATAGTTAAATAAACTTTGTATAATATCAATGTAGTCTAGCTTATAGATAGTCCTTTCAAGACAAATACAAGCATCTGAAATTTTATCAACTGTTTCCTCGACATGTTATCGCAATTTCATGAAAAAATCCATCAATAAAGCTGAACTTCACCAAAAATTATAATTTTTAGATATTGAAAATCCTAAAGGCATATAAGATTCACCTGACAAAAAAAGGCCAAAGTTAGGCTTAGAAACACATAACCGGATTTAGGCTACATACACACCCAAATCTTTGTTTTTATGCAGAGACTGAGTTCAAGGGCGTATCCAGAATTTTAGTACGAGGGGAGGGGTCAATGAAAAATTTAAAAGCACATTACAAATGTCGTGGTGGGGGTGGCAATCGCCATCTGACACAGATTCAGAAATGATACCTATTGTTTCGGTTAATTTTACAAGTAAAAGTTTATTGCAAAATAAATTTCTGGTGATTTCGAAAACCCCTCGAAAATAGCGTCAGAGTGATATGACAAATGTACAAATGGAATCAACATGATCGAAAACCTTGAATTAAGGAATCAAAATTCCCCAACTTGAACAACAAGGAAAATAACTTTTTTGCATGGGTAACACTGATGTATCTCCTCTTTTTCTACCGGGGCTAACGGGCTACCAGAACATAGCAGAAAGATGTCTAATTGCTAATTTAAAAGCTATTATTGATATTTAAACGTTTTTTTTTTTACAAATTCCACCATCTGCAAGTGCCATATGACATTCAAAACGGCGCTTTTGCCGCCATTTTTAAGTTGATGGGGCTGGCGGGCTACTAAAACATCGTAGAGATTTTTAATAGCTCATATAAAAGTTATTACTCATAGGTACGTGCCTTTTATAGGTTCAACTATCTACTTCGCAGAGAGAGAGGTTTAAATGCAAAGAGATGGCCAGTCGAGTAGCGGCTTTTGTTCCGCATAATTAATTGCAATAAATACTTTTATACTCGTTAATAAATATAGGTCCGTTTTTTTTATCCTTTCAATTATATATATATACTAGCTGTTGGGGTGGCGCTTCGCGCCACCCCAACACCTAGTTGGTGGGGGCGCTTCGCGCCCCCCCCCCAAGCCCCCCCGCGCGCGTAAGTCGTTACGCGCCATTGTAGTTGTGTCCCTATGTCCCACCTGTGAATATAGATAGATAGATATATATATATATATATATATATATATATATATATATATATATATATATATATATATATATATATATATATATATATATATATATATATATGTTTTTAACTACGTAAAACTTGCGAATATACAACATTCTTTGCTGTCCCATTGTCTGTGCATATAAATAGATTGTCAGGTTTACCGACTCTTGAACATGCAACATATAATGGTCCATGGGAAAACAATCCGTATTCAGATCTATACCTCATGATTCTAATGATTGCCCTTGAGCTTTGTTGATGGTGATTGCTAATCGACCATTCCCTGAGTCGCCATCGTCATTTATATATCCCCCTGTGCACCCCGGCGTCCCCTTTGTAGTTATGTCCCTGTGTCCCGGTCGTCATTTATATTCCCTGTGTCCCGGTCGTCATTTGTGTCCCGGTGTTCCAGTCTGTGATTTCTCTTTGAGTGTCCCGGGCGTCATTTATATTCCTTGTGTCCCGGTCGTCATTTATGTCCCCCTGTGCCCCCCGGCGTCCCCATTGTAGTTGTGTCCCTGTGTCCCGGTCGTCATTTATATTCCCTGTGTCCCGGTCGTCATTTGTATCCCGGTGTCCCGGTCTGTATATACATTCGTTTTTTAGTTTTGTTTTTCTCCTTTATTTTTTTCCTTTTTTTTCTTTTTTAGTTTATTTAGATTTTTTAGTTTTTTTATTAGTTTTTAGTTTTTTTGTAGTTTTTACCATTTTTTTAGTTTTTTTATTTTTTTTTTTTACTTATGTCCTGGTCGTCATTTATACTCCCTGTGTCCCGGTCGTCATTTGTGTCTCGGTGCTTTGTTGATTGCTAATTTATATTATATTTATATTTATATTTTTTATATTTGTTAATATTTTTTTAGTTTTCTTTTTCTCTTATTTTTCAGTTTTTTCCTTTTTTTAGTTTTTTCTTTTTTAGTTATTAGATTTTTTTTGTTTTTTACCTTTTTTTAGTTTTTTTTAGTTTTTTAGCTTTTTTAGTTTTTTTTCTTTTTAGTTTTTTTGTAGTTTTTACCTTTTTTAGTTTTTTTTTCTTCTTTTGTATTAGTGTGAAATAATTCAGACGTCATATGCGGACAAACACGACGTCACTCGACAGACAGACAGACAGACATAACCCACAAACAACTTATTTTTATATATATTTATTCATATTTTTTTAGTTTTCTTTTTCTCTTTTATTTTTCAGTTTTTTCCTTTTTTTTAGTTTTTTTCTTTTTTAGTTTTTAGTTTTTTTTAGTTTTTTACCTTTTTTTAGTTTTTTTTAGTTTTTTTAGTTTTTTAGCTTTTTTAGTTTTTTTATTAGTTTTTATTTTTTTTGTAATTTTTGCCTTTTTTTATTTTTTTCAGTTTTTTTTAGTTATTAGATTTTTACCTTTTTTTAGTTTTTTAGCTTTTTTAGTTTTTTTTTTCTTTTTAGTTTTTTTTGTAGTTTTTACCTTTTTTAGTTTTTTTCTTCTTTTGTATTAGTGTGAAATAATTCAGACGTCATATGCGGACAAACATGACGTCACCTGATCCACACACAGACAACTTATTTTTATATATATAGATATATATATATATATATATATATATATATATATATATATATATATATATATATATATATATATATATATACATATATATATATATATATATATATATATATATATATATATATATATATATATATATATATATATATATATATATATATATATATATATATATATATATATATATATATATATATATATATATATATATATATATATATATATATATATATATATATATATATATATATATATATATATATATATATATATATATATATATATATATATATATATATATATATATATATATATATATATATATATATATATATATATATATATATATATATATATATATATATATATATATATATATATATATATATATATATATATTATTATATATATTATTTATATATATTATTATATTTTTATATTATTATATATATTATATATATTATTTAAATCATCTAGGTGTTTTTTTGTAATTACGGGTATTTTATTGATTTTATTGAACATCAGCGGTAGCGAGTTAACGGACAGTGAGTAAAAAAAAAAGTAGAAGTAATTCTTTCACAGAAGTTTCAAAAATTGAAAAATCACCCCTAGATTTCGAAAGATACTTTCCTCCCCCTCTCTGCATTTTATTGAATCGGTACCACTCCTAGATATCCTACTCACACTGCGGCATATTGGAGAAGTACTCGTCAAAACGTTTCTGATAAAGACCTGTCAGACATTTAAACATGAATTGGTTATAATCAATGAATAGCCCACACCTTAAGTGGAATAACTAATGTTTGTTGCTTGCTGACTCAGTTGGTAACTGTGTTTCAAATGTATCCTTTATTCATATTCAAACTTTTTTATATTCCATTCAGATCCCTTGTGTGCATCTTCCATGCTGTGGTTTGCCACATCAATCTGTCTGCTGATCAAAATCAACATTTTACGGGCATTCAGTTTCCTTTTGGGTCTCCGTCAAATCAAGATTGGAAAATTTGTATAAATATTTATATCTGCCGAGGCAAGCAATTTATTTGAATGGAAAATTAGAACGTAAAAAATAATAATTTAGTGACCGTAAGTTAAAATGATAAGATCACAAAAAATATTTTGGAAGAGGTGACGCTACACTACACAGACTGATTCTATAGGTTGGTGGCCAAAAAGACCTAGATTCTGTCTTTTTGATAGGATTCAAGTACGTATTTGTAAGCTACATCTAGATTCTAAACTCCATATATCTCAAAAATTTCAATTTTTGTAAGTTTAGCTTAGAAAACATTTGACTCCCTTCACCCTTGGTCTTTAAGGATCAAATTCCACAACAAAAAATAAATAAAATAAGACATTGACTGACGTGACCTAGGGTTTCAACCTTTATTTTAATCGTCAATTCCTAAAAAAAAAACAAAAAAAATCAAGCTAAATCAAAATATTGTTAAGTTTTTACTAAAGAAAAAAAGTGTCATGAGAAATATTGGCTTTAAGTTTGCGACGGTTTACAATTTCTGTCTGGTTCATAGAGGAACCGAAATTCGTAATCGTCAGACGATTTTCAGATTGAAATTCAAAAACACCATCTTTGCGAAATTGTATCATGTAGGTACCAGCTTCTCACGTATGATCAAGCTTAAAGTTTCGGGTGGTTTCCCCTATCGGGAATTCTTGTCTTTTAAAGGTATTCAAAATCGAACACGAGAAATACAATTTTAATTCGCTGATAGTTAAAGCACGAATTTCTGTCGATTCCAATTAGAATTTAGTATTAAATCTGAGTTATAGCTGAACCATTAGCAGTCTAATCCTGGAAGCCAATTTACCGTATATACACAGAAATAAAAGTTTTCATATTTTCAGCGATACTTGTTCAGCGAATGATGTTCAGTAATACTGTCATTATACCTACTATTTGATTTTAAGGGGCTGGTCTGGGACATTTTCGCATATCCTATCCCATCAAGTTTTTTTTGCCTACAGTTACAGTCATAGAAAGGCACATACGCCACAGCAATTTTTGGAAAGTGTCCCCCCAATTCAAAATTTTTGTTCAATTATTCACATAATTTTGACATTCTCCGTGATTTGCTGCGTTATTATCAAAGTCAACACCATGTGGGGAGGGGGGGGGGCTAAACTTTAAAGAAAACTTTTTTGGTACTTTCAATGGAAAAATCGAAAATCGCCTCCGCCTCCTGCAATTTAAATAAAAATGATATCCTCAAACATTTTCTTACGTCGACATAACCGAATATATATATATATATATATATATATATATATATATATATATATATATATATATATATATA
This sequence comes from Artemia franciscana, assembly GCF_032884065.1. Taxonomy (NCBI): domain Eukaryota; kingdom Metazoa; phylum Arthropoda; class Branchiopoda; order Anostraca; family Artemiidae; genus Artemia; species Artemia franciscana. Next base: position 32,691,225 of record NC_088881.1, read on the forward strand.
TATATATATATATATATATATATATATATATATTCGATTTTACGTCTGGGCCTCAAAGTCCTACGTATGCTAATGACCGTTCCATAAAAGCCCATAGCAATTCCATATGAGTGTGAGTAGCAGTAAACATAACATGATCGTACCGATTATTTATAAATTAAATACTCAACTAACGAAAGCATTTGTCCAGTTTATAAATCAACATGATAATTACATCTGTCATTCGAGCATAGGAATTTTTGGTTTATGCCTTGCATGACGGTACTATTTTCACTGATCTGGTCATCAATCACTGGAACAGTGGGTCTTAAAATCAATTTCCAATTTCAATATGACTGCAAGTTTGGCGTCCGTTTGGACTATGTTGATGAGGTTATAACCAGAACTGGAGTCAATATGCTGAAAATGTCAATTCAGACTGATGGAATTCACCCTTCTTCTTAGAAGAGTGAGTCTATAAATTACGACCAGTTCCAAGAGGTTTCAGAGTTGGCACTCCCTCTTTGAACCTTCCAAGTCCAAAATCATAGGAGCCAAACAAGGCATAAGTTGAAGTACCAAGGACAGTGAAAATGAAATGAATGTTAAGTGGAGACAAGCACAAGCATACATATCTTAAAAAAAAGGAAAATCAATTGACATAGACGTCCATTTGAATTTATATTGCAGGTAGTTGCAGGTGCCAGATTGAAAAAAAAGAACCAAGGACAGTATAGAAATAGGATAAAAGAAATAGAAAAAAAGAAACAGAAATAGAAAAGGGACAAGGGCAGAAATGAATGTTAATTTGAGTACCTTTGAAGGTGTTGCTGTCTTTGGGAATCAACAGATTACCAATTATTAACTTTTTACGGGTAAAAAAGCTGTAAAATTTAACTAGCTTGTTTTGACAGTTCAACATGGCAACGCTGATGAAAATGTGATACTACCTTAATAACTTCATAATTTTGAAACAACCAAAAGAACAAGAGCAAAGAGCTCATATGACACTTGTGACGAGGCAAGAAGAGCCAAGAGCTCATATGGTATGAGCTCTAACAAAATTCTAAGAATCAATAGATTGATTTAAAAGGAAAATCAGAGGCTTAATGCCGGTCAGGATTTAAAATAAGAGCTCTGAGTCACGATGTCCTTCTAAATATCAAAATTCATTAACATCCGATCACCCACTTGTAATTTATAAATACCTCATTTTTTCTAATTTCCTCTCCCTTTAGCCCACCCAGATGATCGAATCTGGGAAAACGACTTTATCAAGTCCATTTGTGCAGCTCCCTGACACGCCTACCAATTTTCATCGTCCTAGCACGTCCAGAAGCACCAAACTCGTCAAATCACTGAACCCCTCCCCCCAACTCCCCCAACGAGAGCGAATCCAGTACGGTTACGTCAATCACGTATCAAGGACATTTGCTTATTCTATCCACCAAGCTTCATACCAATTCCTCCACTCCAAGCGTTTTCCAAGATTTCCCCCTCCAACTCCCCCCAATGTCAACAGATCTGGTCGAGCTTTGAGACACGATATCCTTCTAAATATCAAATTTCATTGAGATCCGATCACCCGCTCGTAAGTTAAAAATACCTCATTTTTCCTAATTTTTTGAATTAGTCCCCCCTCCGACTACCCCAAAGAGAGCGGATCCGTTCCGGTTTTAGGTTTCCCCCTCCTTACTCCCCCAATGGCACCAGATCTGGTAGGGATTTAAAATAACCGCTCTGAGACACGATATCCCTCCAAACATCAAATTTCATTGAGATCTGATCAACCGTTCGCAAGTTAAAAATACTTCAATTTTTTTATATTTTCCGAATTAACGGGCCCCCCACTTCCCCCAGATGGTCAAATCGGGAAAACGACTATTTTTAATTTAATGTGGTCCGGTCCCTAATATGCCTGCCAAATTTCATCGTCCTAGCTTACCTGGAAGTGCCTAAAGTAGCAAAACCGGGACCGAAAGACAGACCGACAGAATTTGCGATTGCTATATGTTACTTGGTTAATACCAAGTGCCATAAAAACCGTAGAAAATAGCGTTTTTCAGGAAAAAATAGACGTGAGATAGGTCCAGAGGACTATATTCGTTTTATTTTGATAACCTTGGAACATTAACAATATTGGCAGCGTCCAACAATTTACCGGAGAAAAAACTTTAGCTGCGAGCGCGTAAATAAGAAATTCCATTCTGTTGAAATAGATTTGAATCTAAATAGACACAGGCTATTAAATTAAAAGTTAGGAGAAGCGTCAAAATTTGAAGATTCTAACGTCAACATTTGGTTTCTGTAATCATGCTCAACAGATCTGACCTCTTGTAAAGGCCGGATCCAGGCCGTACCCCTCCCCCCAAAAAAATGTTTGTTCGACTCGTAAAAAACGCAACACAAATAAATATGAACAAATTTTTTATGCGTTTTTTAATTTTTTGTGAGCCCCCTTCTGAAAAAAGTCCTTCCCCAAAAAAATCCTGGATACGACCCAATCTATAGCAATTTTATGGTGCAAAAATCGATATTGTCGACATTGTCTATGGAGCAAAACTACACCTCTAACTAGTTACAGACAGTTTCTTAGACCCCATTGTCATTCTATTTACAATTAAAACGAAACGACAGTACAAAAAAAAACTGGTATAATTTTTCGTTGAGACAATGGATAAACTAAAACATAACGAAAAAAAACACATGTGACAACATTTTTATAATAGTATAATAATACAGAAATAAGTTCTAGATAAATACAATGGGAAATCATTTTCAGGAAAAACTATATATATAAAATGTAGCAAAAACAAGGGGAAAATAAGATTTCCATTTTAATCGGGCTCTAATTTTGGCATCCGTTTTGACTTTACTTTAACAAGGTTATAACTTGTTATTATGTTTTCTGTCAAACTAGTACGTTGGAATGTATCAAACAGTTCGTGGTAACGAACAGTAGTAAGGAGCGACCCGGCTCAATAGTAACCAAAACTCTAAAAAGTGGAATTTTGATACCAATAGCTACATCAAAAGAATTGCATTTTAATGCTGATTTTAAATATATAAGTTTCATCAAATTTGGTTTTACCCATCAAAAGTTACGAGCCTGAGAAAATTTGCCTTATTTTAGAAAACAGGGGGAAACATCCCCTAAAAGTCATAGAATCTTAACGAAAATCACATCATCAGATTCAGCGTATCAGAGAACCCTACTGTAGAAGTTTCAAGCTCCTATCTACAAAAATGTGGAATTTTGTATTTTTTGCCAGAAGGCAGATCACGGATGAGTGTTTATTTATTTTTTTTTTTTTTTTTTTTTCCCAGGGGTGATCGTATCGACCCAGTTGTCCTAGAATGTTGCGAGAGTGCTCATTCTAACAGAAATGAAAAGTTCTAGTGCCCTTTTTAAGTGACCAAAAAAATGGGAGGGCACCTAGGCCCCCTTCCACGCTAATTATTTTCCCAAAGTCAACGGATCAAAATTCTGAGATAGCCATTTTATTCAGCGTAGTCGAAAAACCTTATAACTATGTCTTTGCAGACGACTTACTTCCCTACAGTCCCAGTGGGAGGGGCTACAAGTTACAAACTTTGACCAGTGCTTACATATAGTAATGGTTATTGGGAAGTGTGCAGGCGTTTTCAGGAGGATTTTATGGTTGGGGGAGGGATTGAGAAAGGGGGATATATTTGGGGAACTTTCCATCGAGGAATTTGTCATGGTGGAAGAGAATTTCCATGAAGGGAGCGCAGGATTTACTACCATTATAAAAAAAACAATGAAAAAATAAATTTTAAAAAGTTTTTTTTTCAGCTGGAAGTAAGGAGCAGAATTAAAACTTAAAACGAACAGAAATTATTGCCCATATTAGGGGCAGTTTTTTATTGTTTTAAAAAGAAGAGTTGAGAGAAAGAGTCAAACTTTAGCGTAAAGAGCGGGGCGTTGGTGAGAAAGAAGCCCCTTTCATATACGAAGTAATTTCTGTTCGTTTTAAGTTTTAATGTCAATCCTTACTTTCAGTTAAAAAAACTTGTTTTTTTTATTTAATCTTCTAGAAAGCTAGCAATTTTTCAACCCAGAACCCATTAAGGAATTAGAGCTTCCTCTACATTTATCATTGATGTGAAGAGGCTTGAGAGGCTGATCTCAAAGGACTGCAGAGGAATTTAAAAGAAACAGAAGATGCCTCGCTTCTCCTATTTGTTTTACTCATATTTGTCAGCATCATAAAAAACAAAGCTAGAGTAGTAAAACGGCGGTTATGCCTGGCCAACTTAGTTATTATCTCGGTACATGACCTTTCATCACAGCATAAATACGAACAGTAGCGAAAAGTTTGTCCAAAAATGACACACTTCATAGCGCTGGGACTGGGAAGTTCCCAGTACGTCACAGTAATGGTTTCAGTTCCTTCGTGGCATTCAGCAAGACCACAACATATATAATATGCTAAATATTTGTCACTGCGCGTGTGCGAAGAGGCGGAGTCATGAAGAGAGGTCTACATTGATGTGTTTCAAAATCTTTTAAAGAGAGTTTAGAAGTTTTCGGTTAAATCTTGCAATCAATGTTTCACCCATTTCCCATGGTACGATTGAGCTAAATGTTTTATATATACAAGTTTGTGATGAGATTATACGACTCAATTCCAATCAATGAGGATTGAAAAATCAATTTTAACTTTTAAACAGTAAAATTTTTTGAGACACTTTAAACCAGCCAACAGGAGAGCCTGAGTTTGATTCTCATCGTGTACAATTTAAAATAAAATAAAAAGGATTTTATTTTAAAACAGAAATATTTAAAAAAATTTACAAGCATACACCTTTATTTCCAAATGCACTAAAAATAAGAATAATACTTTTTCATCCTACCCCAGAAAACTGAAGAGGGGCGCTCATGACATAAGAAGCCTTTTAAACTTCCTGATAATCCCGGTGATCTTATCTTTATGTTATGTTTTGTGAAGATCCTTGAATAGTTATAAATATGTCAAGACCGCCCGACACTTTTATTTTTGGTCTTAAAAATTTAAATATTCTAGGTACTAGGCTAAAAAGTTTTTCAAAAAGTTTTTTTTTTTTTTTATTAAGAAGCACGTTTCAAAAAGTTGTTTTTCTTTTCGGAATGCATGGTATGAAATTAAGTCCTGGCCAAAATAGCTCTTGGTACTACTTCCACCCCCTCCCACCCGTTTTCTGAGTGGCGCTCCGAAGTTCAGATATGAACGAGCCACATAGATACTTATAGCATTCGCTACCAGAGCCATAAGCGACAGGTAAAATAATAAATTATGAAGTAAAATCCTAAAAGGTCATTCAGGAGCATTATATTTGTAGCTAGTAACAAAACTCCCTCGTTCCCAGGTGTTTGGTTTTGATTGTCACAAAAAGTACAAAAGATAGGTTTTAGCTTTATACCGACGATGCCGCAGGTTTTTAATTCTTGAGATACGAGTGACGGGTTGACATTGGGACGTAGTTAATGACGAAAATCCCTTCATTTAGACTATTCAAAAGGACAACGGCAAAAGACTTTGAGAAAAGGCTAAGCTGAAATGGTTTTTAAGATGGTCATTTTCAGTCGGAGCTCGATAACAGAACTTTTCTCATGCAGCGAAAATTTAGTTTTAAGGGCAGTCAGTTATACCTTACACAACCTCCAAGCGAGGGTGGGGCATTGAATTGTAAACTTTCAATAAACTGTCTATGATAATATAAAATAATAGCAATGTGAAGTAATACTATAAATTTGTTTAAATGGTTTAATAATAGGCCACCTTTCAACATTACCATAAGTAGCCAAAACGAAAGAGCCGTGGCCCCGGCAGGACCATATCAAGGATCATCTTTGCTCGGGGAGGGGACAAAAAACTTTAAAAAAATCATACAAAATTTGTTTATATGCATTCAGTTACTTTTTACGAGTCGAACCAAAATTTCGGAGGAGAGAATTCAATTTTTCTCAAAAACAGTTTCATATTTCTTTTTAGAAAATTTCTAGCCCAGGAATCTATGGCCTGAAAAAACGATCTAGATAGATCACGAGTTTGAGAAAATTCATTAAGAACCTTAATTTAGAGAAGAAAAATCATATGAGTGACGTCATATTTATAAGCACATTTCAAAAGCTAAATACGTCAATTCCGCCTCAAGATATTACGTATTACTTTGGGGCCGCTAACTATAAAGCTTAAGCCAGGGAGAACAAAATACAAGCAAAATAGACAATACGAGGATGATATATTATAACCTATATTGCAATCAAACACTTAGTAAATCCTTAATTCTGTGATAATATTAAAGCTTGACACTATGTTCGCAAGTGTAGAAATAAAGCCTCTGATGTAAGGTATTTCGTGTTGAAGATGGATAGACAAATGATTAGACTTAGCCTAGACTTTCCTGCTAGACTCCCCAGATTTCCTGGTAATCTAGACAATTGTAGAAAGTGTATTCACCTTAATCTGCATGCCAATAGAAGAGATTTTGTTGAAAAGTTTTGTCAGTACTTAAACTATTTTCTAACCGTTTTGGAAAGATACTTTTAGTGGCTTTTTTTGGGGGGGAGTGTTTTACACGAGAATTTTTTTTTTGGGGATGGGGGTTACATGATAAAATAAAGAAAACGCATAAAAATTTGTTTGTATCCATTTTTGTTACGTTTTTACGAGCCAGACAAAAATTTCAGGGGGGGGTCAAACTGACTAACCTCTACCCCCTGCATACAGTCATGCACTCAATTTTAGCAGTTGAGTGTGGCAAAGTTTGGATAAAGTTCCGAAATGCTGTTCTAGGCAGAATAAACCAAGAGTGTGAAGCAGAGTTGAGGAGTTGAGTCAGCAAGAGTTGAGGGAAATCGCGACATACAACGCTTTGGATAAAGTATGCAGTGCTTATCCTTGGCAACATCACTCTTCTCTGCTTTTTGTTGCTGCGTCCAGTCAAAGACCAAACAAGCTGTAAGCATTTAAGAGCTTTTAAGGGGAGAGTTTGACATACTGAGATGCATATTACACTACGAATTCTTGGGGCGGGATGCTACTTTTTCTGAAGCTAAAACTGATTGCATCGCTCGTCAGCTGAGACCATTAAAGCAATTTCAACTATAGAATAGTTACAAAGATTTCCAGAATGAGGAAGCACTTCATTCTTAAGACAGGGAAAGTCCAGGATACTCATATTGCATTGCCAATAAGTCTGAGTTAAACGGTGGAAGACAGTAAAAAATTGACCTAGTTATATGCTATAGGAGCTTGAAGAAGTTACCGCCTCTTTCTTTTTAAATGTCACTAGAAAACCAATAGTTTACCAGAAAACCCCCTAAAAAGGAAATTCTTACTCAACGCAAACTTATGAAGATGTCTCTTCTCTGCTTTTTTGTTGCTGCAAAGGGGGTATAAGACAAGTCTTAGTTAGCGCTTTACTCTGCCTCAATAGTTCTCTCGCTGTGATCTTGAGTGACATAGCCAAAGCAAAGGGGTAATTTCCTTTGCTGCTGATTTTGTTGAAAATTAGCAGTGCCACCAAAACACGACAGGAGCCTGAAGTTGAAGTTGAAAAGTACTGCTAGAAGGTTTGTTTTACTTGGATTTAAACATTTAAACAATGTGTCTTCTTGTTTACCGGGGGCGGGTCACCCCTGGCTGCTTACTATTAACACTTGTGAATGGAAGCAAAAAAGACCATAATTTCGAAAATGATTTAAAGTAGCTTTCATCTTCATAAGTTTGCGTTGAGTAAAAATAAATGCACAAAAATAAATTATAGAAATTTATATAAACAAATTATTTTCACATTTGTTTTAGGGAACTTTACTTTAAAAGCATGTCGATATTGTAATTTATGAGCCCTTAAACACCTCTCTTTGATGCTCCAGTTCCTAGCTATTGGTGACGAAAAAAAGAGGTCAGATCAGTACTACCCATGCAATAAACTGATTTTCTTTGCTGGCCGACATGGGGGGGGGGAGGGCAGTAAGTATCCTGCATGTATTTCGGCTATGGCGTTTCCGATGGTATACTTTCCGTCTCAATCCGACTCCACTTCTGAGGGGTTTCATGATACTTTTCAAAATTCCTATTAATTAGTTTTCTTAATAAACTTTTACTATTATTACTATTCGAAATAATAGTTAACATCAGGATCAGCCCAATGACAATTTTTGTCTCACTAGTTACTTTCTTTTCTTTTGGTTACTATGCGCTAAGATTCGTTCTTTACGAGGTTGCAGCTATAGCTATAACTGCAACCTCGCTATAGCTGCAACCTACGTAATATATACCACAACCTGCCATATATATCACACACAGGAAAAAAGCCTTCGGCATTTTCTTAGCAAGAACCTAGTAAAGAACAAACCACGTTGTCATCACTTTTACCCAAGTCCCTTATTTAAAGTAACATTGTAAATGACATGACCGTGTTTTTAAATTTCAGAATACTAAGAAAATATTTTAATTATAAAACTGCCAAATTGGACCTACATTATAGTTACCATTTTTGATGAATGAATTTCAAATTTTTTATACAAAATTTCTTGAACCACGTCATGTTTTCTCTTCAGCTGCTTTGTTGCAGTTACCGCTGCAACCATGATACGAACAAACTGGTAGTTAGTTAAAACCAATTTTATTGTTTATGCTGTGAAAGGTTGCCACCCGGTGAAAAATAAGCACTAAATTTTAGCAGTTTTTCAGTGACGTTTTTTCGCCAATATAAAAAAAATCGCTAGAAATATCGATAAATCACAACGGTTGGAAACCCTGATACTATGCCTATTAAAGCTGAAAGATCAACAATAGTAGGGCCTAGCAGATTATATGATCTCGGTATAAGGAAATCTTTTAGTGAAAGGGATTTTTTAGTGAAAGGGATGAAAGGGAAAATTGAATGGATTCTCATTGTCCCTTGTGTTCTAACCGCAGACAGTACTGGGTCCCGGCGGCTTCGCCGATTCTCATTGTCCCTTGTGTTCTGGGTCCCGGCAGCGCTATGTCATTTTTTGATCGAACTGATGACGTAAATTGGACATTCTGTGCTTGGCCCTGGGGGCTTCTCCGCCGGTCCCCAGCATGGCACGCGGTAGGCTTCTATATATGGATTCTCATTGTTCCTTGTGTTCTAACCACAGACAGTGCTGGGTCCCGGCGGCTTTGCCACCGGGCCCCGCGGGCCCCAGCATGGCACGCAGCATACTTCTATATATGGATTCTCATTGTCCCTTGTGTTCTGGGTCCCGGCAACGCTATGTCATTTTTGGATCGAATTGATGACGTAAATTGGACATTCCTAATCTGGCCCTTTCAGTTTGAGCCGCAAGCCTGGCTTTACGTTGCTCTGGTGTTCCCTTTTTGGTGACATTGTAGGATAATTATACACACATTGCTTTAGTAATATAGTGACACGCCTTCTTTTTTTACTGTAAAAAAACTGAAAAAAAAGCTGATTCAAAATATAAAATTCGTTAGATTTAATGCTACCCATCAAAAGTTACGAGACTAAAAAAATTTGCTCCATTTTGAAAAAGGGGAAAACACCCCGAAAACATCAAGTGATCTTAATGAAAATCACATCACAAAATTCAGCATATTAGAGAACCCAACTGAAGGGGTTTCAAGCTCCTATACAAAAAACCGTGGAATTTTGTGCTTTGTGCAACGCCCCCCCACCCCCAAACTGGAATAATAATGGAATCCCTTGTTACATCGATTACTGACATCTGGGATAGTCTAATATAGCTTCTTTTTGAATTGTTCCGGTTAAACACAACATATCGAGAGGGGTATCAGGTTAGAACTCTCCTCGCAAAAATTTTCTCTGACTCATAAAGAGTAATACAAACAGCCGTATATATAAACAAATTTTTGATACGTTATGTACATTTTTTTGTACCCTCCCCCCAAAAAGTACTGGAAAACCGCCTTGGTTACAGGCAAATATCTCTGCACACCGAGTCATGCCAGTGATTCTCCCCTCAGCTCAAACTGCAATGTGGCTGCCGAAGGAAGACGCATGTCAATTTTGTCACAACAGAATTTATAAAAACACTCATTAAAGCCGCTGTATTTTTATAATGGTATTAATGGAAAACTTCTATTGCATGGTAGGGCTATGCTTGCTATCAGCTCTTCGAATGTGAAAAAAGCTCTGCTTTTCGTGTAGAAAACAATTATTTTCCACCCTACACAAGAACTTGTGAAGCTCCATTTGAATAAGGGAAACTTGATCTGTGATTTTATTGTTCTGTAAAATCTCCTGGCGATTTGGTCCATGAATTCAAAACGCACTGTCACCCTCTGACAAATATCGAATTTTATCCATTTTGTAAAAGCTTATTCATGGAATCTTACAAATGGTTTGAACGGGGATGATCCCCCATTGTTACAATCCTAAAGCTTGATTGATGATCGCTTCCTGACCCCATAAACAACGTCTGAAAGGATGACTACCAACTTCCTATGCAGTACTTTTCAAAGTTTAGAGACAGTGGGACCCTAAGTAAATACGCAAATTTGAGCAGAGCAAGGTAACTGATATTCAGTATTACTTCTTAAAAGAGGATCTTAAAAAAAATAATAGCCAGGAATGTACAACTTTCTTGGTTCCAAGCCCTAGTAGTTCAAAACAGTCAATTTGGGTTAATTTTAGCTTTTTTCAAAAAAGAGCAAATTTTGGTAGAAATATTGGCGGAATATGTCTAAAATTACTTTTACTCATGTAAGATCAGACTTCAATCCTGCAATGGAAATTCATATTTTGTGGAATATGATGCTTGGGTCACCTCAAAGGTGCCATTCTTTTAGGTTGTTCAAAAAATCGTAAAAAGTTGACTTCTTAGAAGTTATTATTTTTTTGCGCTTGATTTACAGGAGCTTATTCAATCTATCCTGTTTATTTTGTTTAAATTTCGTTCTACATAATTTCTCTTGTCTCTCTAAGCGAGTGACCTTTTTTTTCTCTGAAAAAGTAATTCGTATTCTTCTCCCTGCTTTACAGACCAAGGAGCCTTTGTGGGGGTTAATTTAGCGGATTATTATATGTGAATTCCATCATTAGTAGATCTTATCTCATGTGGAAAAATAGAGCCTTACCATACCAAGGTCATTTTACAGGCAAAAGAAAGAGAAGAGGGGTACCAGACAGAAAATAGGATCCAACAGGCCCTGGGCGGTATACGTAAATGGTCATCGATGATTACATCTGACAAAAATTTTCATTTATTAACAAAATTGTTAGTTTATTCATTAATTATTAATTATTTTTAATTTATTTTACTAATTGATTAATTATTCATTAATTACAACTTAAAGCTGTATTGATTCGATAAAATGTCTACCATTTTTTAATTAGCTTTAGCCTAGATATTTGGTGGCATTAGTACTAAGAATGTGTTTTTTCCTTTCAAATATAGGCCAGAAAAAGATATATACAAGAATGAGAAGAATATATTGGCCCAGATATGGGAAAACAATAAAGCTCGACCTTTCAAAAATATTCTTTTAGGGCATCATCGATGGAACTCGACCAAAGAAACATTGTATTACTTGCATAAGCTGGAGGACCCCATCGAGTCTTTCTTGGAGAAAATCCAGAGGAAGTGCTACGTCATACAATGGAAAATGTACATGGTGGTAATATCAACCATAGGTCAGGCAACAGACGATCAAAGAATGAGAAAAACTACATTGGTTCAGACATGGGAAAACAATGAAGCTTGACCTTCCAAAAACATTCTTTTGGGGTATCATCGAAGGAACTCGAACAAAGACACATCGTACTACTTGCGTAAGCTTGAGGACCCCATCGAGTCAGTTTTGGAGATAATCCAGAGGAAGTGTTCCGACATTCACTGGAAAATGCACATGATGGCATCAAACACAGGCCAGACAACAGACGATTCAAGAATGAGAAGAACTACATTGGTTCAGTTCAGACATGGGAAAACAATGAAGCTTGACCTTCCAAAACTATTCTTTTAGGGTATCATCAAAAGAATTCGAACTAAGACACATCGTACTACTTGCGTAAGCTCGAGGACCCCATCGAGTCTGTTTTGGAGACAATCCAGAGGAAGTGTTCAGACATTCACTGGAAAATGCACATGGTGGCATCAAACACAGGCCAGACAACAGACGATTCAAGAATGAGAAGAACTACATTGGTTCAGTTCAGACAGGGGAAAACCATGAAGCTTGACCTTCCAAAACTATTCTTTTAGGGTATCATCGAAGGAACTCGAACAAAGACACATCGTACTCCTTGCATAAGCTCGAGGACCCCATCGAGTCTGTTTTGGAGACAATCCAGAGGAAGGGTTCAGACATACACTGGAAAATGCACATGGTGCCATATCAAACACAGGCCAGCCAACAGACGATTCAAGAATGAGAAGAACTACACTGGTTCAGTTCAGACAGGGGAAAACGATGAAGCTTAACCTTCCAAAACTATTCTTTTAGGGTATCATCGAAGGAACTCGAACAAAGACACATCGTACTACTTGCATAAGCTCGAAGACCCCATCGAGGCTTTCTTGGAGACAATCCAGAGGAAGTTCCGACATACACTGCAAAGTGCATGTGGTGGCATCAAACACAGGTAAGACAACAGCCGATTCAAGAATGAAAAGAATTACATTGGTTCAGTTCAGACAGGGGAAAACGATGAAGCTTGACCTTTCAAAAATATTTTTTTAGTGTATCATCGATGGAACTCGACCAAACATACATCGTATTACTTGCATAAGCTAAAGGATCCCAACGAGTCATTGAAGAGGCAAAACCAAATAGTTTTAGAGCTCCAATGTCAAGGCAGTGCCAATCATTCTTAGTACTTAAGCTTTAACATTTTGTAGCTATGGAACTGAAAAGAATTCTTTGATTCCAAAATGATAACGCAACAAATAAATACTGAAAATGAGAAATAAAAAGAAGCTTAAAAGCCAAGTTAACAATAGACGCAGACCATCTGGACCGCTTACAATTCTATTGATAGAACTGCTGAGTAAGTCCAATCACTACTGTGGGAGCTGCATGTAATTTGCTACGTTGTTAAATTTCTGTTTGTTTGAATCGTGACCGTACTAATCTCAGCAGTTTGTCTTTAATTGTTTGCTTGATTTGATGTATCAAGTCAAAATGTTTACATTTATAAAGCAGATGTGAAATTCTTCAAATATTAGCTAAGAAACAGTCACTTTATAATTTTATACTGGGCAAACTATTTTGGCTTATTCTGTCACTTCGTTGTAATAGGCTTATATTTTAACAACTGATAGGGATTAGAAACTTATAAGAATTATATTTTACCATCTAAGCAAGAATTTGCCTTTTTGATCGTTCTACAATAAACAGGGATAAAGTTAGGTTTTGAAATGGAAATGACAGAGCTAATGACAGGGTTGCTAAAAGATAAGAATAAAAAAAAACATATATGTTATTCCTAATTACTTTTACTAATAATATCAATACTACTACTGTGACTACTATTACAACTATACCTAAGGGTATGAAGATGAAATTTATAAATAATTTTGAGGGGGGAAGTTCAATTGAATTACAACCAAGAATGTATCCAGGGGTTATGGGGTTTGACCTCCCCCCCCCCCGAAATGTTTGTCCGACTCTTGAAAGACGTAACAAAATGAATGTAAAACAAAGTTTTGATATTTTTTAATTGAGTTTTTTAGTGAGTAATGTTCCTCGTGCAGGAACGGGGGCAACGATCTAGGTGGGATAGGGGGTGATTTTAGGGTTTCTTAAAACTTTGCTCTGCACTCAATTTGAGGGTTTGCCTAAAGGGCAACGAGTTTTTAAGGGGAGAGCACATCTCATCCTCTCAAAATAGCTATGACCTTGGTAATATCCCTTTTCAACAGAGGGAGATAATAGCCCTTTTCAGTTAAGAGGGAGTGACTGAAGTTGGAACAGTTTACAAATCTTGGAAGCGAGGAATTTTCGGTGAACAGGATGCTCATACTTGGAAACATTTTTTCCGAGGGGTTGCCACTTCCCACGACCTTGTATCCATCTAGGAACGCCACGTGTACCACGAAGTTCCAACAATCTTGGTAGAGTTCTACCAAGCTTAGTACAGTTTCACCGAACTTGGCACAATTCCACCAAACTTGGCAGAGTTCCATCACACTTGCACATGTCGCACGGTGTACATGATTTCTGAGAATAGAGCACCACTCGTTTTCTTTCTTATGCCAAAATATCCAGCTCTATACGAGTTAAAAAAAAAAAAAAAATAGACAGAGAATGACACCATTAGATTCAAAAAGTGGAGTCCCTGAATCCATCGTATTCAGAATAGAATAGAACACCACTCGTTTTTTTTTCTTATGCCAAAATATCCAGCTCTACACGAGTTGAAAAAAAATAGACAGAGAATGACACCATTAGATTTTAAAAGTGGAGTCCCTGAATCCATCGTATTCAGAATAGAATAGAACACCACTCGTTTTTTTTCTTATGCCAAAATATCCAGCTCTATACGAGTTGAAAAAAAATAGACAGAGAATGACACAATTAGATTTTAAAAGTGGAGTCCCTGAATCCATCATGCACAGACATAGCCGTATTTCACACAGAATAAGTAAGAACAAAATGAATAAGATGATAATATTCATTTTAGACAGTCCTGTTGTTTTTTCGTCTCTCTCGGTGTGCTCGGACCTTTGGACACTTGCCAATAAGATGCATTGGTGCTCTCAAATTTGCCCTCACAATGGCCTTTAGTAGGACAAAATTGGAATGACATATAAATGCTTCTATTATGAAAACAGATTCCAGTTCTTAGTCTCATTTCTTAGTTTTTAGCATATATTTTTATTTCAAAGCTTATGCTTTTCCCTCGTAGCTTCAAATTAACATTGGAAAAATTTTCGATACTAGAGCATCCCGACCCCATTCTGAAATTTTGATCCGTGCCATCTGGGAAAAACCGGTTTGTATGTCTGCAGTAGGTTATAATTAGCTTAGTGTCATTGAGAAAAACTATGATGTAGGTATATTTTTATTAAACACTAGCCGTTGGGGTGGCACTTTGCGCCACCCCAACACCTAGTTGGTGGGGGCGCTTCGCGCCCCCCCCCCACGCGTAAGTCGTTACGCGCCATTGTAGTTGTGTCCCTGTGTCCCACCTATGAATATAGATATATATATATATATATATATATATATATATATATATATATATATATATATATATATATATATATATATATATATATGTAAAATTTGCGAATATACAACATTCTTCGATGTCCCATTGTCTGTGAATATAAATAGATTGTCAGGTTTACCTACTCTTGAACATGCAACATAAAATTGTCCATGGGAAAAACAATCCGTATTCAGATCTATACCTCATTATTCTAATGATTGCCCTTGAGCTTTGTTGATGGTGATTGCTAATCGATCATTCCCTGTGTCCCCGTCGTCATTTATATATCCCCCTGTGCCCCCGGCATCCCCGTTGTAGTTATGTCCCTGTGTCCCGGTTGTCATTTATATTCCCAGTATCCCGGTCGTCATTTGTGTCCCAGTGTCCCAGTCTGTAATTTCTCTTTGAGCGTCCCGGTCTTCATTAATATTCCCTGTGTCCCGGTCGTCATTTGTGTCCCGGTCTGTAATTTATCTTTGAGTGTCCCGGTCGTCATTTATATTCCCTCTGTCCCGGTTTTTAGTTTTCTTTTTCTCCTTTATTTTTCAGTTTTTTTCCTTTTTTAGTTTTTTTTAGTTTTTTCAGTTTTTTTTATTAGTTTTTACCTTTTTTTAGTTTTTTTCTTTTTACCTTTTTTAGTTTTTGAGCTTTTTTAGTTTTTTTAGTATTTTCTTTTTAGTTTTTTTGTAGTTTTTACCTTTTTTATTTTTTTTTTCTTCTTTTGTATTAATGCTAAAGCCAAGGTTCGAACCTGTAACCTCTCGGACCTAGAACCTGGAACATAACGCTTACCAACTCAGCTACTTCGGCTTGAATACATTCGTTTTTGAATTGGTAATAATGACGTCAGTCGACAGACAGACAAACAACTTTTCATTAAGATTAACCTAACTTCACTTCTTGGGTGGGGTCGGGATTTTTAACAAGTACCAATGTTACGCGTCATGCTCAATAGCTTCGCTGCGTTATTCTGCTTGAACTAACCGAGAAATAGATTTTAAATATATGTAGATAGATTCGTTATATGTAAAAATATTATCATAAACGATAAAGTCGAAGAACAAAAGCTTGAAATCCCATCCAAAACAATCCGGTCTCTATTGGGCACCTCGACATCTTGAGGATATTAAATAAAAAAAACAAGTTTTTTTTTTTTAACTGAAAGTAAGGAGCGACATTAAAACTGAAAACGAATAGAAATTGTTCCGTATAGTAAAAGGATTGTCCCCTCCTCAACACTTCGCTCTTTACGCTAAACTTTGACTCTTTGTCACAACTCTACTTTTTAAAACCACAAAAAAATAGGGTTTTCTGATACGCTGAATCTGATGGTGTGATTTTCGTTAAGATTGTATGACTTTTAGGGGGGGAGGTTCCCCCTATTTTCTAAAATAAGGCAAATTTTCTCAGGCTCCTAACTTTTGATGAATAAGACTAAACTTGATGAAACTTATATATTTAAAATCAACATTAGAATGATTCTTTTGATGTAACTATTGGTATCAAAATTCCATTTTTTAGAGTTTCGGTTACTATTGAGCCGAATCACTCCTTACTACAGTTCGTTACCACGAACTGTTTGATTCTGGTCTGTAAAACTCCCTTGTCCCTTCTGGATCTGGGCTGTGGAAACCTTAACGTGGAAATGCTGTGTTATTGCCATTTAGAAATGTTAGTCACGGCTAAACTCCGAGTCTAATCTCCTCATTTATTTTTTCTTCTTCTCTGAAATGCCCAGATGCTTATTTCAGTTTAGTACTACTCGATAAATCTTTCCTTAAATGACATCTGTCTTCCAGATAAGACAGCCTAAATATTTGTCGGGTATTATCATCGCAATTTATCGCTGGCAGGGTTGGCACACGGGTAGAGACAGTCACTTATACCATAAAGCAATCTAAAATGTTCTATGGATTGGTGATTTATATGCCACCATTTCGAAGATTTTTGTCCTGGGGTACAAAGCTTTAGCTATTTTATCGAACGATTTGACATACCAAATCTACAACACTAAACAAAGCATGAGAAAAGAGAATACATATGGGTCTGATAATAACAGATATGAACCTAGACGAGCAATGGACTTGCCTAAGTGATATTTATGTATAGGAAAGGAGCATTTTTTCGGCGGGGAGGGGGTACGAAAAACTAAGAAACCCATTAAAAAATTGTCTTATATGCATTTTTGTTACTTTTTTACGTGTCGGACGAAAATTTCGGGGGGAGGGGGTAAAACCTGGTAGACACAGAAAAAGCTATGAGTAAATACCAGAAGAATTTTTGGAGGGGTTTGAAAACAATTGCATTATAAATATACATTTTTCAACTTTTGGTCGAAAGGTTTTTGACCAACCTTGGCGGAAACGATTCTCCCGCAACAAACACTCTACCCCTTTATTTTCAGGTACGTTGTCACATTTCACTTTCTGGTTTCTTTCCCAAAAAAATACCTAGGACTACTTCTTTGGTTCTTGTACATGGCTTTATTAGCATTGCAATACCCATGTATATACTTCTTTGATGCACTCATCCGCTGGAGAGAGAGAGTTACATCTCTCTACAGTGGACTCAGCCAAATATTTCACCAATGCCTTTGCTTAAGCCTTATTTCTAAAATGACCTCATTAGGTTTCCACTTTCATAAATGATAGTAATAACCCTAAGAGGATAAAGGGTTTCAGCCCAGATCAATGGGATCAAGTTACGTGGGAGTGAGAACCTATCTCTTATTTCTCAGTTTTATAAGGGTTCATTTCATAAAAGGAGTGAGATAAACGGAAGTGGAAAGCCATAGAATCGGCGGACGCATTCCTTGACACGTTTTTTAAGTGTGAATGTAAGAGGGAAAGCGAGAACAAAGATTCGAATTCCGTTTCATAGAAGAAACTTAAGCAGATGGGGTTTGATTGACCAGCTGGTGTGCGTTGTTTATAAACTTTTTTTTTATGTGGGGGTTTAAAACTTTTGCTTATTGACGGCAGAATAATTATCACTACGGAGGGGTTGTGACAGTTGAAACACATTTGCATGCACGACATCCTAAATCAGCGTAACAAATTAAAGCAAAATATGAGCATTGTCAAAATTTTTCCACTAGATACGCAACAAATAAATAATACAGTTCCTGCTATGTCAAATGGTGGTTTCCACGGTCATATCCAAGGGGGAGGTTTGACCCCCCCTCAAACTATAAATCTCCGACTGATAAATGGGTCATAAAAATACTACTAGTACAAATAAATAATATGGTTCCTGCTATGTCGAATGGTGGTTTCCAGGGTCATATCCAATAGCGAGGTTTGCCTGGTTTGACCCCCTCCCTCGAGCTAAAACCGACGACTGATAAATTGGCCATCTAGTACTGTATCCACAAGTTACTTCAGCATCAAGCTACCTGAGGCCAACAGAGCAAGGGACGCTCCTCTCCCACCCTGATCTATTTCTCATAGATTCTTATAACCACACAAATCTTTCTCATAATTTATTTGTCCTGATGAATCTATATTTTCTCCTGAAACAAGTTCATGCCTGCATGAACTTTTGAAGATGCCTTTTGAAGAGGCGAGGGGGAGCGTCAGACAATCCATAGGGACTGATGATCCCAACTTGGCATTTTGAACAACTGTAATTGTCATCTTTTATTTATTTATCATTTTTTTAATTTCTTTTATTTTTTTGCCATCTTTTATATTTTTACCATAAAAATATAGTAATAAAATTGTATTTAAAAATACAATTCTTTGGTTATGCTTAGAGAAGTTGTTTTAAGCCGCGTTTTTAGTTTGGTGTTTAACGGATAAAACGTCAAATGAATCCACCAATTAAAAACCCGAAGTCTCTGTTGAAAAAACTACTTTGCATTTCCATTGGCTGATTAACTTTCCGTATGTTCGTAAAACACCAGAAGACGCAACGTAGACACATTTCTCAACACCTGGTACAGCTATACAAACCAGCCTTATCTACAGAACAACAAAATATTTACTCAACATTCTCACTTATCAGTATTTATAATCTATTAGTGGTTAAATGAAAAAGGTTTTGGCGCCAACATTAATTTTTCTCTATCTGTTTTTAAAAAAAGGGCAGCTTTCCAAAATGCAAACAATCCTCCCTGGAATTTATCTGCAAGTCTGGTATTTTAATGAGAAAGTGATTGAATACCTTCCTCTGTTCAAGCACATAAAGGATTGAACACATTTAAATGTCTATTAAGGACATAGGAACTTAGCAGGATTTAATTTCCAAGGGGTACTGATATATTCCACAGGGGAGGGGTTACACATTTCACCGCAAAGCCGAACTATTGTTACAAATTTTATGTTACACGTGAATTAAGATTGTAACGGTTTTAGTTGGGGGGGGGGGCACTTGCCGCGGGCTTAGGAACTTTAGGGGCGCAAAATTTCAAATAAAGAATTTAACGGTTATAATAATTTTTTTGATTTTTGAAATTTCATTTTTATTGACAGAAGCAGAAGGCGCAGTTAATAAATGAAAATAATTAATGAATAATTAATCAATTAGTAAAATAAATTAAAAATAATTAATAATTAATGAATAAACTAACAATTTTGTTAATAAATGAAATTTTTTGTCAGATATTGCCTGGAAATTTTGAGAGAAACAGGGAAAGGGCGATAATCAAGAAATTGCCCCGGGCGCAAGAGAGGCCAAAACCGCCAGACTAAGATAATCATGTCTTTTAGTTTAAGAAGAGTTAGTTTTAGAAATAAATGGACAAGACAAGGCGCACTGGCAATGCTCCTCCGAACAAGCTTGAGAATAGTTACCCCCCTAAGATCCTTTGAACACTGAAAAGCAGCCTCTTGCGGTGGAGCCGTCATGCAAGTACGTATTTTGAGATATATCGTAGTTTTACTCTGATTTAGACTATGAATCTCTTACAAGTGTGTTTTATTTGGCATAAAACACAAAACAGATTTATTTCGTCCATAATTAGGCACTTATAAGAATTGAGCGTACCCCTCTCCTAAAATCTTCGATTTGTATTAATTACCTATAACTTACTATATCATTCACCTAATCTCAAACAAATACAAAATAGAAACAATAGGGAAATCTTTTCAAGACAATGGAAATCGGTTCTGTGAATATTTCGGCCCTATGTCCAAGGGCCGTCTTCAGCACAATACGAGAACGAGAGAGAAAATATGTATATATAGATAAACTTACATTAAATTGTGAGAATTAAAACTAATGATGTTTTTTTTAAACTTTTTTAAAAACAGCCTTAACATCCTTACTTCAACGAAGTTCAACCAGGACTGACAAAAAGAATGAAGTGAGAATATAAACTCATTCAAACTAAAGAGGACAAAGTGATTAAATGCAATTTCTCAGAGCCAACCTTGCATTTTTAGCAGACTGTCTCAAAGGCCTTTTCGTAGCTAGTTCTATTATAAATACTCCATAAATTCTTTATACTCAAATTTAATTGATTAAGAATGATCTAACAAAATATTTTACTAAACCGATTTATAATAGTATTGAACTAGATACGAAAAGGCCTTTGAGAGAGTCTGCTAAAAATGCAAGGTTGGCCCCGAGAAATTGCATTTAATCACTTTGTTCTTTTTAGTTTGAATGAATTTATATTCTCACTTCGTTCTTTTTGTCAGTCCTGGTTGAACTTCGTTGAAGTAAGGATGCAAAGGCTGTTTTTAAAAAAGTTTTAAAAAACATTATTAGTTTTAATTCTCACGATTTAACGTAAGTTTATTTATATATACATATTGTCTCTCTCGTATTGTGCTGAAGACGGCCCTTTGGACATAGGGCCGAAATTTCGCAGAACTGATTTCCACTGTCTTGAAAAGATTTTCCTTTTTGTTTCTACTTCGTATTTGTTTGTTATGGAAAGGCAGTGTGATCTTCGTCGCTATTATCCACCTAATCTATTTTAAGTACCCTTTCCACAGTTGTGCCCCCTCCCACCCGGACCATAGCAAAAGTAGGTGCGTTAACAAGTATGTCTATAATGGCCGTTGATCAAGAGGTAAAAACACGAAAAAACTGAAAAAATGGCCAAATAATTGTTTTTACAATTGGCATTATTTTGTGTTTAAAAACACAAGAGTGTGTCTTGCAGATATTGATAATAACGGTAACAAATTGTAAATATGCCAAAAGTGATGTATTACCACATATCTATAACGATTTTGTAATAAGAAACTAAGAATTGTGAAATATAATATATATATATATATATATATATATATATATATACATAAATGAAATATAAATATAAAAAAATGCTAAGTATTTAGCACAAACAAAAAACTAAAAATGCCTGCATACTGATAGACCAATCGCACAGGTCCAGAGTTGCTACCCATAGCGATTTATCACCATTTCTAAAGATGTCTTATCATTACCTTAAAAATCACTAAATCAAAGTTCTTAAGCCGAACTGGCCAGCCATGACAATAAACAACAAAGAGGTATGAAACTCAGTGAAAAAACCTCAAACGAGACTGCGGCCAGTAGAGAGAAAAGATGAAAAACTAAAACAACGCGGATATTTCGCCTGTATGATAAGTAGGCGTCCTCGGCAAAAGATAAACAAAGATAAAAAAAAAACACTGAACTAAAAACAAATAAAACCACCACCAATATTAATAAATACAATTGTTGCAACTAATCCACCTACGGAAAAGAAACTATTAGAGTTACTTCAATGACAACATAGAAGCAATTTTCTCTTTCACGCGCCACAGGATATTTCTGAAAGTGGGTTACCCCCCTTATGTAGTTTACCGTATCCCATCTGCACATTTAATTGTTAAAAAAGGTATAAATACCATAGAGATTTTTTAAAAATTTCATCATGCCCAAACCTCAAAACAAGTCTCACAATTTCTGAATTTGACTAGAAAGTAAAAATAAAATCTTCGTTGCAGAACAAGGCTGCTGACAATTCCACAATTATCGCCAAATCTAGAGCCATGAGCAAAAAAATCGTGTAAATATATAAATAAAATCCACGGCCTGGTTTCAACACGATTTTGGATATTCCATATCTCTAGGCAGAATATAAAAAGAAAAGAATGAAAGAGAAAAGAAAGTATCAAGGGAGAAGAGAAGAGAAGGTAGAATCTATTGCTTGTCCTATGTGTGGATCTCAGGATGAAAGTTTAATACATTTTTTGTGTGAATGTGTCGAATTGAATGATTGGAGGCGAAAGATGTATGGTAAAGAAAAATTGAATGAGATATGGATGGTAGATATAATGAAAGAGACAAACTTCCTGAGTATTAAAAGGATAGCAAGATTTGTAAGGATTGCAGCGGCACATCGGGAGCGTTTTCTTTAAATAGTATTAATTTAATTTAGTTAATTTGTCGTTTGTTTTTTGTTATGTAATTTTCCTATGGCCCACGGGCTTTTTCTGGAATAAATTATTATTATTATTATTATATATAGTTATCTCACAGAAGTGGGATAACTTCAACGTTTCTTATTCTTTAACGTGTTTTTTTTTCTGAGGGGACGACCCACTTTTCGCCAACAGGTGTACATCTCACCAACGCCAAGTGTATTTTGTCACATTTAATTGTCTAATAAAAAAGCAAACAGTAGACATTTTAGAAAATATTTCTACTTAATGTATATAAACATTGAGGATTTGTTTGGAGTTGAACTAACAGCACATGCTTGTCTTGTGTTTACATATTCTCCGCAAAATGGAACAGATCTCTCTTGTAAAAGCACTCCGGCTCGGAAATCCAGAAGTTTTTGAGATCAACCAAATGCCTCCGATTCTTTGTTTAAAACCGAAAGTTGAAAGCCAGAAACTCCCGCCTTTAATTTAAAGCATTTTCATTGTGATTGTCAGCCGAAAGCTATATTGTTTTTCCTGGCCAGTTAGGAATTTTTAAGAAGGATTTTTGAGGTTGTAATTTATTTTTGTATGCACCTCTAAAAATAGCTCTGCAGAAAAACAGTAAGTTAATTCGTAAAATTGTTGTGAATTAAATACGTGTCACTGTTTCTACCGGCTTTATTTCTGACGAAAGAGGCGGAGTTTTAAAAAAGAGCCTTTTTTTTAAAGGCGAAGTTACAGTTACTTCGTTATGCAAGGATTTGTAGTAATTATATTGATTTTAAAAATAGATGTAAAATCTTAAGCCAAAAATTGATATCAAGAGGTTTTTCTGCAAATAAATTAACTTGGCAATTTAAAAAATTTAGTTTTCATTATAACGAACTTTAAAATAAATATCAAAAGAATTATCTAGAAATACTTAAAGAAATTTTTAACTAATTTCGGAGGTTCGAGAAATGTTGTCACAGCGCCATTTATTTTGAATTGTGTTTCTAATTGAGCGGATTTTCTAAAAAATTAGCCACATGGTAAAGATGAATTCTATAATTGTTTAGTTCATTCAGGTTTTTTGCAATGTGTTAATATTTGTGATTTGGTAAAATTTATAATATTTAGTTTACCTATTGCTGCTAAAGGGAGGGATATATTAACAGGATAAGCTTGTTTTGGTTTTACTTGGTTGTTTTACATTTGCTGTTTTTTTTTCATAGGCATGTATTTTGGGGGTGATACCTGACGCGGGGATGCCATGGATATTCTGTGGTAGCCACAACACTGTGCTGGGTAGAGAATTTAGAGTGGCGAAACCCTATATAGGCCAGTGTATTCTCCTGATGAGCCCTTATGTTGGGTGTTGCCTCTGAATTATTTGTCTATATTATTTTTTCTATTGTTTGGTAAATGACGACTTATACTTATTGACGACATGACTGCCTGTCCATGGATTATTCTTTATGGTTGATTGTGTGTGGCTATGCTGTTTGACCTATGTGATTGTATGGATGAGTAGGGTTAAGGCCTCATTCAAGTGCTGGTCTATATTAATCACAATTTAGGAAAACAGTCTTCCTTTTCTCCTTCTGTCTCTTTTTTTTTTTTTTTTTTTTGTGTTTGTGCTGTAGCATTGGTGATTTCTCTTTTCATGATATATATATATATATTATATATATATATATATATATATATATATATATATATATATATATATATATATATATATATATATATATATATTCATTTTCATGAAATATATATTCATTATCTTCATTTTCATGATTGGCTTACTTAAATACGTTATAGAAACAACCAATGGAATTAATGCACGCTCTTTATCACGAAAATATAGGATAGCAATCACTTGTTTTCTTTTTAGTAGAATTTAATGAAAGGTGCTAGAATTAACCCCTTCCCCCGAGGAAAACTTCCCTAACACATAAAACTAAGACGCTAAAGAGAAAGAATGCCAAATAAAAATAATAAAGAATTCTCGAGCATTCTATCTAAATTCCTAACTATAGGGAGAATATGTTTTATAGAAATTTTTATTTTTTACAATAAAAATTAAAGTTTAAAAGTACACTGTAATTATTTTCTTCATGTAATTTTCTTATCATTCACTAAAAGTCTGTATAAAAATTAAAATATCACTGACTCACATCGTGGTTGATTTTGACCAGGAACCAAAAAGAGTCGCCAACCCCCTGGTGTTCTTCAGTATTTATTTTCAAATTTGTATTTTATTTGAAGTTTATTTGTTAGTTAACACTGGGGCTATGGTGGCTATGTTAACCCCGAGGGCAAACTTATTAAACATTTCGAAGTTTTTGAAAGATATAAATATCTCAAAATTTTGATTCGTAATCATAGAGGTTAGAGCAGAAAAGCTGAGAGAGGACTGATTGCCCTCCCCAGCAGCGTTTTGCCTTTAAAAAAGGCACTAGAACTTTCGATTCCTAATTGAATTAGCCCCCTCTCAAGCATCAAAGATAGCCCTCTCTATTTGAAGTGGGCGGAAAAGTGCATTTTGAGGGGCAGCAATAATGCTTATTTTCCTTCTGCATTATGGTCCCCATAGCCCAAAGTTTCAGACCAATCAAAGAGACAAATCCTTTGAATAATTTTTATTCATTACTCTCCTTGGCCCAAGGACTTACGGCTGTAAGTTCAAATTCATCTATGATTTTTTTTTTTTTTTTTTTTTTTTTTTTTGCAGAAACACGGACAAAGAAATAAAATAGAAATGTAAAAATAAATACTATAGGGTGTTCTACAGCTCATATTCTATCTGTATTTGGAATATGTAGATTATTCAAGAATTCCTTTTTTCCTTCATTATTTATATATATCATACAATCTTCGTGGCTGCTCAATTTTACAATAAGGGGAAATTTTTCTTACGGGCGGGAGAACAAGCCAGACCCCGTTTAAAGATCAATGTGTGCTTAACAATTTTAAGATGATCAGATGACTTTTAAAATTAAGACGGTCAGATGACAGAATAAAAAAGGCGTTTTTTTTTTTAAACAAAAATACCACAAAAACATTGGTAATTATCTCTTATAGCCACCACACTCAAGAAGTGAAGTTAGGTTAATCCTAGTGAAATATACCTAAGCATGATGAAAATGAAATACTTTAGTAACAAAATTATGGAAACAACAACAAAGAATTATAGAAAACAGGCTCCCCAGAACGCACTATAGTAAATGGTCTCTAACCTTATAGAACCAAAATACCAACTAAAATATTTAATTAAATTATGCCTACGTTGTAGTGTATATACACTCTCTCACGCTAAGCTGATTATCACCGAGTACATACTGAAATACAGAAAGAAACCGGTTCTGCCAAACGAAGAACTTGAGTGCGGTGGCTATAAGAGATAAGAACCAAAATATTCTGTTTAATCCATTGGGGGACAAAAGCCCCCCTCCCCCACAATTATAGCTCCAGTGTGTGCGATCTCTCGTATCCAAAGCTTGCAGGTGATAATAAAAATAGACTACAAAGGCCTCTCGTATGGCGGCTTAAAATTCATGAGAACTTCAAACGTAAACACTGTTTTCAAGTGATAACACTGGGGTTAGGTTAAAATTTAAGACCACAACTTTCAGTCCAAGAAAATTACACTTGTTAAAAAAAGGTAATATTGACCGTCAAAACACCTGCAAGCCCCTTTTTTGCAGTCCACTTTAAATTTATCTCTTGTAACATAACGCTTTTTGAATTACCAGCACCGGTTTCAGATGTCACGTTTCGATTCCAGTCAATCCAAAACTAAAATGTCCAGACCCTTTGTGCTTACGCAGCTTATTAAGTTTCAAATACGTCTCGCGGCAAATGTTGGTTAATGTTATAAGAATTTTAAAGCACTTTTTTACTCTTAGCTCTAAAACCCGTCCTAACACCTTGGGTACTGGAAATGTTCTATTAATATATGCTAGCCAGGATGGTGTTTCGTTTAAATGAGTGTTGTCCACCTGTCAAATCGGGTAGCGTATGATTTATCGCATCAGTTCACGAGAAACTAGTTAACTTTTTATATACTGCAGACCACTTTTCGGGGTCTTTGGGGTAGTTTCAATGCTAGTTTTTTTTCTAGACTTTTTCTTTTTTTTGTGTTGAGAATAGAGTTTAAACGATAAGATCATAAGCAGTAGTGAAACAAATGTCGGGGAGGGGGGTATATTTTTCAAAACCTATTGAAGCAATTTCGGTATTTTTACGACCTTTTCCCAAAATGCCTGAAATATCGCTTCACACCAAAAAAAAAGAAGGTATTTCTCACTGAAAATACAAAACAAAGCATTTCCCAAAATTTGTGAGGGGGGTCATTGCCAAGCCACTCACTTGGCAACCAGAACATGAAACGATCTTGGCATAGAAAACCGTCCCCGCAAAAAATCAACTCCCCACAAAGCCCGAATTGCAAAACAGTCTGGCAAAACTCAACCAGCCCAAAATATAGCCCAGCTAAAATAAATCTATTAAATCTGTCCAAGTAAAGTTCAGTCAGGCAAAATCCAACAAACAAAATTAATGAGCTGACAAAACTAAATAAGTAACAAATTTACCCCCCCCCCCAGAAAAAAATGAAAAAAAACATCTAGTCAGAACAGAAAAATCGAACATACAATCCACAAAAACGATCTCGCAACAATTCGGAACTCAATATTTCGAAACTCAAAAGAGACAAAAATACAAGGCTCCACATACGAATTCAAGAATTTTGAATGACACTTTTGCAAAGTGGTATATAGAGGAGCTCAGTGTTGCCAGACATATGGTTTAAAATTGTACCGCCATAAAAGTGAAAATAGCCGAAAGCGTCATTTTTCTATTGAAAATGCACCAAATGAACGATTTCCCTCAAAAAAGCACCAATTTGAAAAAATTCAATGCACAACTGCCTCAAAAAAGCGCCCAAATGCGCCCCATCTGGAG
Organism: Artemia franciscana; assembly: GCF_032884065.1. Classification (NCBI taxonomy): domain Eukaryota; kingdom Metazoa; phylum Arthropoda; class Branchiopoda; order Anostraca; family Artemiidae; genus Artemia; species Artemia franciscana. The sequence goes on from NC_088881.1 coordinate 32,718,671, forward strand.
GAGTTACCCTCTTTAAATAGAGCCTAAAAATTCTCAGCTTCAAAGTGTGTTTTCATGTTTTGGACCACTTTTTTCCCACGGTTTTACAATGTCATTTTCTTGTGGGTAATCCTAAGAAAAAGATAAAGTATGACATCTATCCAGATTTTTAAATTTGGATTCTTAAATTTTCGGGTTTTTTTTTCAAATGCGTCGTGTTTGCAAAGCATGGAAGTAGGTTGTTCTTAACACCGGGAATAAAGACCGGAATTTTATAGATTTTGTCTTATTTGCATCCTCAAAAACGAATTTGTTCCCATCAAGACTGTATCCAGGAGAGGGTTAGGGGATTTGGACCCCTCCCCCCCACTTTCTTCCGACCCATAGAGACGTGACAAAAATGCATATAAACAAATTTTTGATACTTGCGTTTATAAAGTTTTTTCATACTCCCCTCCGAAAAATACCCAGAAAACGTTCATGACTCTCATTTAAAGCTTAAAACGTCATTTTTGCTCAACTACAAAATTATTATAATATTAGATACACTCTTCCATTTCGGATATGATAATATCTTTTTAAAGTATAAAAAATCTTTGGTCGGATTTAAAATAGCAAAATTGTCGCTTACCAAGCACAGGACGCCATACCAAAAAAATAGGTCATAAGAAAGACAATAGCGCAGTTACTCTGATCCAAACCTTCCTGAGTCAAAATATTTATTCCATGTTGAGGCTCAATATGACAACTGATATCTGAGCGGCCACCCAGAAGACGAATACCGTATCCAACGCTAAAATTTAAAAAAAAAAAAATCAATTTGATTAACGTCTAAAAAAAAGAAGAATGAATTAACACGGGGAAAGTCAGCTCTCAAAGTTGAAAATTATAATACATTTTAATTAAAATACAATTAATTAAATAAATAAATTAAAATATAATAAATTATTATATAAAATTAAAAAAATACATGGTAACTTAAAGGTTTAATTTAGCTGCCCTTTAAAATCTTTCTATAGGGGTGGGTAGATGCAGCTTTCCCAATGAAACAAATTTTATTTCGTTAAAAAGTAGCTTCTCAACCCATGTGTTTTCTATAATACGATTTGACTTCGTCTCCTTGTGACGAGGAAAAAAATCTATACAGATAGGAATTCACTTGGGCTGAAATGAAACACGTTTAAAGATAATAGGCGAAAAAACACCAAGTTAAGCAAATAATCAGGGCTGTGGAGCCGGTTATAAGCCATAACCGATTCCGATTCCAGACATTTCCAATATACAGACTCCAATTGCGATCCCGACTTCATTCAGCTGAAATTTCCTAAACTCCGAATACAACTACGCGACTCCTAACTCCACAGTCCTAATTAAAGATTCATTTAACTGGATTTTATAAGTTATAACCGACTCTGACTCCAACTTCAGACATTTTCAATATACCGATTTCAATTCCATTCAGCGAAAATTTACCAAAGTTTTTACTACGACTCCATGACTCCCGACTCCATGTTTTGAAGCTTCATTTAACTGAATTTTATAAGTTGTAATCAACTCCGACTCCATTCAGCAAAAATTTACTAAAATTCTGACTACGACTCCACGACTCCCGACTCCATGTTTTGAAGCTTCATTTAACTGAATTTTATAAGTTAAAATCAACTCCGACTCCATTCAGCAAAAATTTACTAAAATTCTGACTACGACTCCACGACTCCCGATTCCATGTTTTGAAGCTTCATTTAACTGAATTCTATAAATTAAAATCAACTCCGACTCCATTCAGCAAAAATTTACTAAAATTCTGACTACGACTCCACGACTCCCGACTCCAGGTTTTGAAGCTTCATTTAACTGAATTTTATAAGCTAAAATCAACTCCGACTCCATTCAGCAAAAATTTACTAAAATTCTGACTACGACTCCACGACTCCCGATTCCATGTTTTGAAGCTTCATTTAACTGAATTTTATAAGTTAAAATCAACTCCGACTCCATTCAGCAAAAATTTACTAATCTTCCGACACCACAGTCCTGTTTTATAAGCTTCATTTAACTTGATTTTGTAAGTTATAACCGACTTCGACTCCAGACATATTCAATATACCGACTCCATTCACCAAAACTTACTAAAACTTCGACTCCACATCCCTGCTAATAACGGAAAATAAAAAGTAAAAATCATAAAAGAATCTCAAGATTTAGAGTGGGGTCCTCCATTCGCGCTTATAAGGCAGGTACGCATTTGTAAACAATTCTTCTTCAAGCTAATCTATTTCGCTTAAATAATTCCAAATCAAAGCCGAGTCTGTCTCTTCGCAAATAACCAATAGCATAGCATTACCAGCCAAAAAAGTATTTGATTTTCTTCCATGAGTTGATCCCTTATTCAGACTAAGGTAAATAAAGGCGTTTGAAAAGTAACCATCTTAAAGCAGATGATTCAGAGAACCAACATGAAACTCTTATACCCAGCACTCATGGGGCAACAGTTTCAAAACAACGGTTGTAAACTGGTCTCATCTGCAGCCGGTTTACGACCAGTTTACAAACCAAAATGAAACGTGGCTCCGACCACGGGCGCGAGTGACTGTGGATCAATTGTGTTTATATAATTGAGCAGGGTAGTGTGGTTAACTTTTTGAGTTCCGACGAGGAAGACTTAATTGATTACTATGGGTAGTGCAGGTTTTGTAGGGTGCAGAGGGAGTATTGGGTCCATACCTACTTGAAAAAGGATGCAAAGTCTCGTCTGTTCTTAGTAGCAAAAAACGGTCTCAAACAGATTGAAAATTTATTGCATTTTACAGAATGTTTATAGTTGGACAATATATGCTCCCGAAAATGCGTGGGATATAGTTGTGGAACATGGGATATAGCTCCCGAAAATGTGTGGGACAACACTGCAGCGCAAGTGACCACGGTTGGAGGCTAGCGGGCCCCCACTCTACTTCAAGGCCATGGTGACAAAACAGTTGCGTGCGCAATCGGTTAACAATTCTAATCTCAAATAGTTGTCCCGTAGGCACTGGGCCTTAGTCTGAGTATCAACGATACGATACTTTATTAATAAACACAATTATAATTCTTTACATTACACATCTACTGCACTGGTGGAAAAACATACCTTTTTGTCCTACACCAAAAATAACATTTGTCAAGACAAGCACAATGCTCCTAAGTAACATTACTGTGCGACGATGACCATAACATGGTTTTTCTACTAGGGAGAGCAATTGACCAGCAATAGGGGGGGGGGGCATTTCAATACCTTCTAACTCCAAGGTAGCGTAGCGTTCGTTTTTTTCAGGGGTACTGTCCCACTTTAATCCTATACAATTGTAATTTTCCTCTAGGCCTATTTGAGGTTTTTAACTATGTTGATTCACTGGCGTGTTTTTTATCTCGACACCATTTTTGAGGGGGTTTCAGGATGTTTTTCCAAATTCCCGTAAATCTGTTTTCTCGATTAAGTTTTGACAATAAGTTTAGCCAAAATAAAGTTACCATTCCTGAATTAGCTTCAAATGGTGATATTTTCTTAGTAAAGAACCGAATTCTACGCAAGGTTGCGTCAGACACCACAATCACGATGTAGGGAGGGGGCAAATTATATTTTTTAAACCAGCGGGGGGGGGGGTTCAATTTTTCAATAAAAATACAGGAACAACATGCACCTGTCCTTTTGCCATTTTAGTCTCACAATTACAATGAATTAAATAATTTAGATGGCATTCAGAAAGTGATTTATCACCAGAAGCGACATTTCTTATAGTTGAGGAACTATTACGCAAGGATGGAGTATAGTAGAATAATTAGTGCAGAAAATTTTCTTGTCTCAAAATCAGTTAGTATCACCTTTCAAAAAAAAAGAAAGCGGCCCCAATCAACAGCTCTACTTTTATTCCATTGCCTTGTTCCAAACGATTTGACGATCACATAAGCAACAGACACCACCAGACTAATCCCTAGACTACCATTGGCAAAAAACATTTGGGGTGCCCCCCCCCCTTTATCAAAAATCCACATTTAACTATAAAACTTGGCTAGATTCGTCTTCAAATTTTTAATTTAAAAACGCGTATAGATAAAATTATGTTTTGCCGAAGTTAAACATGAGAAGCAAAAGTAAATAAGCTAAGTGTAATTGCTTTTCTTTGCACCCCAAGCAATAGTTTTTTCTCATTTCCAAAACAACTCTATTTAATTCTTGTTAAGACAATGATATTCCATTGAGATAAAAAAAATTGCACCTCAGTAAATTGTAAGCTATTATTTTCTACCAGCGCGTAATTACTAGTAGAGGAACTGACAACATCTCAAATTGAGACCACCTTGGGCGTTCAGGTGAGAGGTAAAATCTTAAATTGCTGTCACTAACGTCATGTCTTCAGGGAAACATGAAATTTGTTAGAACCAAATGAAGCGTTAGAAATCAATGAACAATGGGACTATTATCTAAGCCGTGAAAGAAGTTTGCAGACAATTAGACAACAAAGAGGGCTCAATCGTGGTCTGCCAAACATGTTGGGTACGGTTCTGTGAACATATGATGCGACATCTGAGGCAGGTGGGTGTTGAAAAACGCGCGTCTATTCAATTGGGTTTATACTGACGGGTTTATAGTACGTAGAGAATTGAGTTTTTACAATTTCATATCTTATCCGATTAGCCAAACCATAGCCTTTAAGTGGAACCTTGTTACTCGTCGGGCTTGCTGCGGCCTTAAAAGAAGGGATATTAAAGGAAAATCCCCCCACAAACGATTCCTGTCGAAAAAATAAACGTTCAAACAGGGATAAATCCGTTTATTTAGACAGCGAAAACAGGTACAAAAGTCTCAATGTTTCTATCACTCATACAGCGATCCTTATCAGAAGAAATTTCTACTGAGAAGTATTTCTACCATATCAGCAGTATTTCCACTGACGAGGATCGCTGCATATGTGATCGAAATATTGAGACTCTTGGATCTTTTTCGCTGTCAGAATGAATGCATTTATCCCCATTTGAACGTTTATTTGTTCGTAATAGGAAGGCAGTGTGGTCTGATAAAATGATACCTAATTTGAGGTGTTACGCCGAAAAATCCCCCCCCCCCCCCACTTCCCCACAAAATCGCACTTCTACTTGCTGTCACTTAGGGCTACATAAATTTAAATATATTCAAAAAATATTCCCCACAAAAATCCCCCACTGACCATTCTCCTCCCAGAAAATTCAACCATGCATTGTTTTGATTTTTTATTGAATGCGCAAAAAATTATTTCAGACTAAAATCTCAGACCAAAAGATCCTGGGAATAGCACCTCTAGACTGGGGATAGGACAATTTACCAGGAAGCAAATTCTGACAAGACTCGAAAGAGGCTAGGGGCACCAGGTTTGACGTATCTTGTCTATATAGTTTGTGTTCAACATCAGCCAAAGCTCTATGTTTGCGATGATTCTGTGTTTTTACAATATTTCAATTATTTGTAATTAGAATTCATAACTATAATTCATATATTGATAATTCAAAACAACGATCGTGAGCTTCTCACAATGAGATTTTACCAATCCCAAGATTTAACTAGTGCTCATTTAAGCCAATCAGCAATTTTCAATCGATTAGAAAATCCTATAAATAATGTGATTGGTTCAAATTTGCACTAGTTAAATCTCGGTATTAGTAAACTGTTATTGTCAGTGGGCTTTGGTATTCCATACCACAGCGTAACAGAACATTTTTTTTTTTTTTGACGGCATTTATTTCATTATTCTTCTAGCAACATATTTTTTTTTTTTTTAATATTTATGAGAAAATGCGGGATTACGGGCTTTTGTTGATCTGGTAAAATAGTTGAGTTAGCTAAATTAAACTTTCAGGAATGGATACAGTGGCGTAATTTCGTCAAAGTTCTGGAGAAGGGGGGGGGGCAAATTTGGAGCAAAAGATGTACCAAAGAAAACTGACGCGTTTCTGTGGATGCTTGAATTATGGAGGCTTATTTTAGTTTTGACAAGATTTTTAAAGCAACTACATTTCAGCTGGGGGGGGGGAGGCAAACTGAGGTCTAGAAGGGGTAGTTACTCCCCTGCCCCATAGCAAATTACACCCCCTGGAATTAGAGTCTTGATGATACTCTGGGAAGGTATTTTGGAGTACCCAACTCCACTCATTCCTCCTCCAAAGTGCACTGGCTTTTGACTGGTATTTTACAATCTTTTTGTTCTAGAAATGGAATCCTATAAATATAAATCTACCGCTTAAATGAGGCGCACTGAAAATGTTTGGAGCCCCATACTATTACCCAATCTTGATTTATAAGGTTTTAAATTTTGTAAATATTTTCCTTAAATTTATGAAAAAAAAATATGATATGACTTATACATTTACAAAAATAATATAATTTTACATTTAAAAAAACTGGAGCCAGTGAAAATAAGATTGAAACTAAAAGATTAAGGTTAAAACCCTTTTTTGTTAAAACTTAGTTAGGTAGACTATGCAATGTTCTAAGCCCTAGAAACGGGGGCATAATTTGCTAAGAGGTAGGGGGAAAACTGCCCCTCTCATACCTCGGTTCGCCCCCCTCCCCCAGCTGAAATTAGTGTCTTCAAAAATATTTTCAAAAGTAAGATAATCCTGCATAACTCAAGCATCCAGAGAAATGGTTCAGTTTTTTTTTAGCATATATGTACTTTTATGGCACTATATGGCTCATTTTTCAGCATTCACTGTCATTTTCACTTGATTTGGGAAAATTGGCTCAGACTTTGCCCCCCCCCCATAATATCTTGACGAAATTACGCTACTGCCCGGAAATAAGGAAAAGGAAGAAATAGTAGTTTGTTAACACCTCACCGGGGTACATTTTAGGCCCTGGATTCACTTCTTAGAGTTTTATTCTCTTAATTCGAACGGTTTCCAAAATATCTAAAATTCCAACAACTAGAACTATAACTTTTTAAAGTTTTTGGTAAAAGTTCAAATAGTTTCAGTAATATCGAATATAGCTCGTTTACTACTGCTTTAACCACATTTTTAATTTAAAGCAATTCATTGACTTCAAGCTAAGGTTTTCCAAACCACAACACAACGGAATTAACAATTTTTTTGCAAGTCCCACAAATAACTTTTACTTCATTAGACATTGCACAATATGTAACCCGTGAATAATAATGAAAATGTGTTTCCAATTTGCTTAAATTCACACAGACATTGTCTTACCAGCAAAAAACAATAAAAAAAATGTGGTATGCTATGTATTTATATAGTCAACAACCATGCCCTGAGTAATTATTACGCTGGTAAGCTTTTGACAAAAATTATGGGAAATTTAACGTCTCACGGTTAACGGGAAAATGACAATAATTTCCTGTTTCCAATTGAATTGAAATAATGACAATTTCAAAGAAGTCACTTCTGCCTAAATAAACATCGGACTTTATTGAATTCTTAGCCATTTTGGTTTAGACATTTTTTTTTTTTTTTACAGAAAATATCCGTCGCCTGTTGTAAAGAAAATATTATTGACAATGTTGGTGTGTTGTTAGCATTTGTACTGATACTATTCGCGTATTCCTGCTCCCAGGGATACGTAACACAGTAACCATGGTCTAGGGCATACACAGGATATTTGGTACTTTTATATTATACGCGAAACACTCAAGATTTTGGATCGCGAATGACGCGAGTATGTGACAAGAAAATGATCAATCAACTTCATTATACCAGGCAATTAGCTTTGGCTCGTTTGGAAAATACATTATAGCGATATTTTATTTAAATATCTAGTTAGTAATTTGGTTAGGTTAGGTTAGATTACGCATTTTATGCATCCCCTAATGGCATTGCATATATTAACTTTTATTTACCCCCAACCCCTAATGGTACAAACATATAGCCCAAATTTGTTTCTAAAATATTATATTTTCATCATAGCTGTTAGATTTCATTAGCATCCAAACTTTACTTCTTGAGTGTTTCTCGTGTAATACGAAAGTAGGTGTGGGGGGAGGTAAATAAAGAAGAAACTTGCTATTTGATATTGGAGTGAAAAGTGCCAAGAAATTCAAGAAAATATAGGATTCTTGGGAGCCAAGGGCCTAGTGTGTCTCCATGGATATACACATGCCTTGGTTTATATACCCCAAAATTACTCTGCCTTTACCCCCCCCCCCCCCTTATTCGGCCTTTTACTGTTGACCTTATCGGGCGACTCTTAATTTTGTCATTTCTGGGCGTTCGTTTATTTCTTCTGGCGCACGTCTGTCCTCTTTTATACGTTTCTCCTTTTCGCACAGAGGGGTGGCTGAACGGCTAGGCCGAAACAGTAACAGGTTTGAGCCCGAGTTAGAGCCAATTTTATTAAGCTGCATATGAGTAAATTTTACGGAATAAGTATATTTTATTAATCTGCATATGAGTAAAATTTTAAAATGTGAAAAAATCTAGATCGTTAATTTTTTTTTTTTTTTACTCCAATCGAGACGACGGAAAGGGAGACCAGTCTTCCAGTCACCGCCACTGTGATGATCTGTCAAAACATCTATTTTAATTTTACGGAATAAATTTCTTCTAGATTAAGAAAATTTTAATAAAAAGAAACAGAGTAATTCTTTAGATCATATCTTATTTTAAACCATTGGCCTTCTGAAATAAATATAATAAATATATATATGTATATGTATATATATATATATATATATATATATATATATATATATATATATATATATATATATATATATATATATATATATATATATATATATTATATGGCAACGTAATTTTCATCATGTTAATAAATTCCACGCGAGTAAACTAATTTGGAAACGGCTCTTATGTTGATTCAAAAGAAAGTAAACCTGACGTGACCATTGTTGAAAGCAGTACTTACTACTATTGTAACTTTTGTATTCATGGCAAAATTTAAATTATCCCATGTAGCTAAACTAGCCACTTTTTTCTGCTTTTTCGGCAATTCTCACTTGGTTAAAAAAAATCTATATATGCACGGTTTGAACTCGCATAAAGATCTTGGTAGCATGATGCCTGAAATCAGTCCCTTTACAGAATTAAATAAAAAAAACTAGTTTTTTAACTGAAAGTAAGGAGTGACATAAAAACTTAAAACGAACAGAAATTACTCCGTATATGAAATGAGTTGTCCCCTCCGCAATCCCTCGCTCTTTACGCTAAAGTTTGACTCTTTGCCACAATTCTACTTTTTAAAACAATTTAAAGCTTTAGCGTAAAGAGCGAGGGATTGCGGAGGGGACAACTCATTTCATATACGGAGTAATTTCTGTTCGTTTTAAGTTTTAATGTCGCTCCTTACTTTCAGTTAAAAAACTAGTTTTTTTTATTTAATTTCTCAACGTTTTTGAATTAATGCATGTTTGATTTTGGCTCTCCGCACATAAATTATTGAAATGAAATTAGTATATTAATTTTTTTTTGGATAAATGGCTTTCTCTTAGTTTTGATCAGACGATTTTGAGAAATAAGGGGTGGGGAAGGAGGCCTAGCTGCCCTCCAATTTTTCGGTTACTTAAAAAGGCTACTATAACTTTTAATATTCAATGAACGTTTTTATTAGTAAAAAATATACGTAACTTAAGAATTAACTTACGTAACAAACTTTTATATTCTTATATTTTTATTATGTGTACGAGGGGGTTTGTACCCTCGTTAATACCTCGCTCTTTACACTAAATCGTAAGTTTTGTTCCAATTCTTTAAGAATGACCCCTGAATCAAATAGGCCGTTGAATAAATAGTTGAAATCACTAAAAATATTTTAGCATAAAGAGCGAGGTATTTATCTCCTCCTAAATACCTCGCTCTTTATGCAAAAGTATTTTTAGAGCCCTTCATATGCGTAATAATCTCTGTTTGTTTTAAATTTCAATGCTATTCCTTACTTTCATTTGAAAAAACGTTTTCATGTTTATTTTTTCATTGTTTTTTTTTTATAGTAATGCTAGAAAATCCTGCGCCCTTTTCATTGAATTTTTTTCAACCATGGCATATTTCTCCAAGGAAAGATCCTCCCACATAGCCCCCTCCCTCAACCCTACCCCCAAAACCAAAAAAATCCCCCTGAAAACGTCTGTACACTTCCCAATAACCATTATTATATGTAAACACTGGTTGAAGTTTGTAACTTGCAACCCCTCCCCCAGGGACTGTGGGGGAGTAAGTCATCCCCAAAAACATAGTTATTAAGATTTTCGACTATGCCAAACAAAATGGCTATCTCAAAATTTTGATCCGTTGACTTTGGGAAAAAATGAGCGTGGGAGGGGGCCTCGATGCCCTCCAATTTTTTTGGTCACTTAAAAAGGGCACTAGAACTTTTCATTTCCGTTAGAATGAGCCCTCTTGCGACATTCTAGGACCACTTGGTCGATACGATGACCCCTGGAAAAAAAAAAAAAAAAAAAAAAAAAAAACAAACAAATAAACACGCACCCGTGATTTGTCTTCTGGCAAAAAATGCAAAATTCCACATTTTTATAGATAGGAGCTTGAAACTTCTACAGTAGGGTTCTCTGATACGCTGAATCTGATGGTGTCATTTTCGTTAAGATCCTACGACTTTTAGGGGGTGTTTCCCCCTATTTTCCTAAATAAGGCAAATTTTCTCAGGCTCGTAACTTTTGATGGCTAAGACTAAACTTGATGAAACTTATATATTTAAAATCAGCATTAAAATGCGATTCTTTTGATGTAGCTATTTATATCAAAATTCAATTTTTTAGAGTTTTGGTTACTATTGAGCCGGATCGCTCCTTACTACAGTTCGTTACCACGAACTGTTTGATATGGTCTAATGGGATACAAAGATTAATCTCTATTTTAGAAGCTATAACGGATGTAAGGCTATACACTAATGTATGGAACTAGGTTTCCTTGTTCACAGAAAACATAAATCTACAATAATTGGGTGAATATTTATATTACAAGATCAATCTGCTGAAAATTAAATTAATTAATTTAAATTAATTTACTTATTAATTTAATTAATTAATGAAAATTAATTTAATTAATTAGCCTAAAAAGTTTATCGAAAGCAAAAAGTTTATCTTTCATATTTTAGGGGGTGTTGGCTTTCGAAGGATCTTGCATAGTTCCTCACATTTAATGGTATTAGAAAAAGCTAAAAACATACGATTCAAATTAAAATATTATGTAATTTTAGTCAGATATTTAAAAGCTTGATTTTTTGTCAACATGAAATTTTTTACGCTACATCAACTATTATTGGTAACAACCCTGAGCCGCCTGTGGTTACATAGCTCTGCATCCCTCCTATGTCCTTTTTTATTCAAAATTTTGCGGAGGGCAATCAAGATCTTACCCTGGGTATAGAAACCAGAACCACCATTGGGGAGGGTTAAAGTTTAGTTCCGATGCGAATGAATTTATATCTGGATTTAGGATGAAATTCTGATTTTAAAAGTATTTCTTACATATTTCAATATTCCGTTAATCGGAACATTTACCTTTAAACATGGCAGATCCGCCAGTTCCCGGACAATTCCCTTTCATCTTAAGTTTCTGAATATAGTTGCCATTTCCCGTGATTCAATTTAGGTCCCAAGCCGCCTTAAAACTTTCAGTTACCTTACTCAAATTCTGTCCAAGATAGCGAAATACACAAGCATATCATCTAGAACCTCCCCTTAGAAATTTACATTTACAGAATTTAGGAGAGAAAAAACAGGTATAAATTGGTAAAACAGAAAAATAGATAAAACAATAATTAAAGTTAACAAATTTGGCAAATGTTTACTTTCGTTACAAGTGCTTTAATGTGCGTATTACTGCATATAGCAAGATTCTGATGATCATATCAGATGAATCATCATATGACCTTCATCATATCTGATGAAGGTCATAATTAGAGAAGCGCATCCATTTTTTAGGTTCCTAAAATCTCCCTCCAACGAGACTAAAATGCGTAAAGTCGGCTTGCTTAGGGGTAACATTACCTATAGAGCGAAGCGTATTAGTCCATGAGCCCTGCGGGGAGCGGGCGAGGTCTATTCTATATTTATTCAACAAAGGATGATAAAACTAAAAAAAAAACAACGTTTGTTAAATAAATATAGAATACAGGCCTCGCCTCGCTGTCCACGGGACTCATGGACTAATACGTTTCGCTCAATATGTAATATTACCTGTAAGCAAGCTTGTCCCATTTTTAGTTTACCCCATGGAGGAGGAGGATCAACCAGAAATGGACGCGCTTTTCTATTAATGATGATGAAACAATATACGATCAACAGAATCTTGCTATATGCAGTAATACGCACTTTCGAACACTTGGAACGAAACAAAACATTTTAAATGCGATTCCAATGTTATTTACCCCCAAATCCCACTAAGAATATATATCCTTAAATATATTTTAGGTGAAATTCTAGTTAATTTACTTCTTGCTATCTCAGAAAGGGTTTAGGTTAGGAAAATGAAACTTTCAGGGATGAATCTAAAGACAAAAGTATGTCCCGGGAAGGTATTTTGAAGCAACCACCTCCATTCCTTCTCCCTCTAGAGTACCCTGATCTTTGATGACCTTTAAAAGATGTGTATTATAAAAGTGAAACCTGGCAAAATAGATCTTCTCCTTAATTGAAGTACAACAAAATTGTTTTCAGGTTCGTAACTTTGTTCAATTCCATTTTTATAAGGTTCTAAAGATATGCAAATACGTTTCCTAAATTTTGAAAGAAAACATTGATATGGCTCAAAATTCTACTCAAACAATAGGAATTGCATTTTCAGAACTAAAGGCAGAAAAAAATCAACTAGTAACTGGAAATTAAGGTAAAATGTTTTGTCAAAATTTCAATAGGTATAAACCTGTCATGTAGGTAAATTTCAGGGCCCTCTAGTGGGTGAAGGAGTAGAGGTGGATATTTTAAAATACCTCCCCGGGACATACTTTAGCCTGTAGACCCATCCCTGAAAGTTTCCTTTCCCTAACCTAAACCCTTTCTGAGATAACAAGAAGTCAATTAACTAGAATTTTACCACATTTTTTTGCATATTATGAAGTAAGAACTGTATTCGTAACATGTTTCTTCTCAACAGACCCAATTCAAGGCTTGTACCGATGCAAATACCCCCTAGACTACAGGTATCCAACCTAAAATATGAATAATGTATAAATATATTCTATCATCAATCAAGCACTCTGTATATTGGGAAAGGACTCAATTACCTTGCAAGAGTGTAACACATGGCCATAAAAAACAGGGGTCTTTCGGGATACCTGAATTTCGACCCGTCAATCAGGTAGGTGACTACAGTAAATAGGGATGATGAAAAGCAAAGAAAGGACCAAACGGTAAACCAAACTTCAGCGAATGCTTTATCTTCCTTCCCAAATAAAATATCAGCATCACAATGTTGGGCACACCTTCCAGTTCTATTTATATATACAAACTTATCTGGGTTTCTATATTTGCTACAAGGCTTCTCAGGACTTTCAGTAAAAGTATTTTTAGGATATATATCTTTTTTTGGATTGGCGACAACCCCAACTCCCATAACAACTGGGTTGCGACCTGGATATACTGGTGATAAGGGTAAGGGGGCTGTATCTTCCCCAGGTCCATCCATACACATATGCTGTAAGTTATTTTCTGGCGGGAATTTTGAACAGTCAAGCGCTGAAGGCCAGGGGAATCCAAATTCTTGGAGCACGGGTTGACACCGATTTTTAACAGATTCACATAGCGACCGGCAAGGGCCAATAGGGGTTGACACTTTTTCGTTACACATTGGAGCATATACAGAACACAAGAAAAACTGTAATTGACTAGAACATCCGTATTGTATCAAAGCTGTGAATGTGTTTAGTTGCATTTCTGCGTCTTTTTGCAAATCATGTCCCACTAAATTAGGCATTGACGTGACATTGTAACCAATGCCTTTGCAAGTGTCTATTTTAATTGGTTCACAAGCCCTGTATACCTCTAATTCATATCCAGTCGCGAATGAAGCAAGAAAAATAAAGAGTAACGGCTCCATTTTTCCCTTCCTTCAGATGTTAACTCTACAAAAGCTGACAAATGACTAATTCAGTTCATTTGTGTTCGCGTGAACGAGCAAAACAAATATCGGTTCACAATCTGTCAGCTAGCGCGGGAGCGCCTATTCATCTGCCATCTATTTATCAGGTAGTAAATTTGCCTGAGACTTGAATTATTTTTTTTTCATTTCAAGGAAAGGTTGAAAAAATTTGGTTTGGATCCAAGTGTTACACATTGAGTCTTTTTAGCTTTCTAAGAAGGGAGGGTGGGTATACTTCGTTTTCTGATCCCCCTTCTGGGGCCTAAGCATATGAGGAGTATCCGTTCGAATAATGGAGACATAAGTAATGTGGGAGTAGAGTTGTTCATGGTAAAAATGTGTATTTTTACTCGTTTTTCATTCGTTTCACTTCAGTTTAATTATGATTGGAAAAGTATGTTTGTACAAGAAACTATTTATGTACAAGTGATTTTCTACAGGAATAAATATGCTGCAAGGGCTATAATTGTGTTGAAGCTTTGGTGAGAAATGCTTGTACTTAGAGATTTTTTATAACATCAAGTTAAAGGGGTAGAGGGAAAATTTTTTATGCACAAGATTTTCTACAGGAATAAATAATGGTGTAAGGGCTATAATCGGGTTGAAGCTTTGGTGAGAAATGCTTGTACTTAGGGATCCTTTCTAAAGAGGGAAGTCATCCAGTTAAAGGGGTAGGGGGGAAATATATCATCGAAAATTCACTTTTCTTCCAGTAGGACCAGAGGGCCTTCATTCTACCATAACTGGGGATGTCAATTCAGGCAATCATAAAAGGAGCAAGAATCTCTATTTTTTCCTATTTTTAATCTATATGGAAAAGTGTTTTTTAAATCTTAGGAGGAGTGGTGGCATTTTTAAATTTTTTATTTAAATTAAAAAAAGTTATTTTCCAAAACTTTAGGGGGAGGGTAAACATTTAGAGTACAATTTCCTCCCTCTATACCCCAATTTGGTGTCCCCAACCTCCATTTTCTGAGGGCGCATATCGACGCACCATATGTGTTTATAGGCATTGGTTGTACTTGTACTGATTAACAACCCCCCAGAACCTAGGTCGCAGCCAGGATAATTTCGGGTTATTACAAATTTTTGGGTAACTTTGAGATTTACGTTAATCTTGGAGAAGAAACATGACTCATGCTTCAAAATTTGCAAAATAATGCTACCTTGATGCATTTTAATAAACTGGCTGCTATTTTTCAGAAAATAGCTAAATTTATTTCAATAATATTCACTTTAATTATACATTTAATATTATAAACTTATACTATTTTATATAATATTATAAGCTTATGGCTACGGCATTGTGGAATTGATGTTATTAATATGTGCCAAAATCAATTCAAAAAAATCATTAAAAAAACAGATCATTGTCATTTTATGCAAATATAAACTTGTATAATATTATAAACTTATAATATTATAAAATTATAAACTTTAATTTAATTTATAAGCATTACTTAGAAGTGTCCAAGCGTTGTACAGCTCAATTTCATAGTGATATGTGCAAACTCTTGAATCATGTAGTAATCGAGAATTTGCGGAAAGGTCTATTGTTCTGTCAAAATGATAAACTTTTCATAGTTTCAAATTGACAAAACCCAGCAAAGCCATATTCCCTAAAAGGGGCGTAGCTCCAGCATTTTGAATGGGGGGCAAGAAGGGTCCACATCCAGAGAGTCAAGGGGCATGCGCCATATAATAATTGCTCTCTCCAAATTATTGGGGGGGGGGCAAATGTCTAATTCACCTTTAAATCACATTTAGAAAGTAAGTAGTTTTTCAAGAATAAGAAATAAAGACAAATAAATTATTTAACAGAAACAGCACTTACATCGTCATTCATCAACCATAAGGAAAATCCGTTGCCATGTATATTAAATTTATTTTCATCTTTACAAGTTACTGCTAATATGTATTCACACTTCACTTATATGTCAAAAATAAAAACTGGAAAACAAACAACAAAATAAATAAAAGTACATTAATGAAATAAAAGAATAAATTTATTTCGGCTAATATTGCTTGCTAGTCCTCTACCCTCCGAGAGAGGATTCCAAACTTGTAATCCCAAAAAAACACGGAAACAAAGATCCTTGTTGTACTCCGAGTCTTAAACACTATCTCTAAAGAATTAAAAGTTACGTAACAATGATAAAAAGACCTATGAATTTTCCAAAAGCCCTCCAGTGAATATCGATTCAAACATGGTAAACAAAAACGGCTAGTTCACAATTTCTTAATTTATAAACGTTAAAAATTTTAGCTTAGTAAAGCAACTGAAAGTTTTATTTTCAGATGTCATGTAATGTCCTAAAACGTTAACAACCTTATTCTTTAAAATCCGAAATCGTTTAAAACTTGACAAAAGAGAACTAATGAACTGCAAATATCCATAAAACAAACATAATTATAATTTTTGGTGGAAGCTCATTCCTTAGCTTTGTTTGGTGACCCTAACCTCCCACCACTTTCGCTGCTAAAGTTTCACAATGTAGTTTCTTAATCAAACAAAATAAAAATAAAAACCTAAAAATTCAACGTAACTCTAAAAAGAATCCCGCTCATATATCTCAGACACATATTTCTTTTTAATAGAAATAATCTTTTTTTTTCTCTTCTACTTTTCTTCAATTTTTTAATAAAAAAAAAAAAATCCATCATCAAATACAAATTGGACTCCAGTGTATGCTACCTTAGACTGAATTTTTATATTGTAGTTTCATTTCGCGTCTTTTTTTGCTCTTTTAGTTTTCTTTGACTTTGCCAAGGAAATATACAAATTGTCACTAAATGGAACACGAATCTCACCTTGGGTTTTTCCTACTGGACTTAGTTTTCTTGGACTTTTCGAGGGAACC
The DNA here is from genome assembly GCF_032884065.1 of Artemia franciscana. Taxonomy (NCBI): domain Eukaryota; kingdom Metazoa; phylum Arthropoda; class Branchiopoda; order Anostraca; family Artemiidae; genus Artemia; species Artemia franciscana. The sequence continues at coordinate 32,735,584 of NC_088881.1, forward strand.
CACGTATCGCCAATTTGTCTTCCAATTCGCTCAGGTACACTACGCGCCTCATTTTGGTGTTTCATTGTTTTTACCTCATCTTGGAAATACAAGGTTTGAGGATTAATACTTTCTAAAAGGTGACAAGAAAAAATACGAATTTCAGAACATTCTTTATTCAAAAACAGAGCTTTATGTTTCTCATAAAAGGCGGACCCCTTTCCCCATTTCACCTATGGCCCCAAATAGGATGACAAGAGATGAGAAGAAAGCATTTAGAAAAAATTGAATCTCTATGGAGAGGGGGGGGTATAGGACGAAGCTTTCAATAGGGGTGGACAGGGGCAAGTGCAGTTGTGCTGGCTCAGAAGGATAGGTGCTGCATTGAGTTGTTGTAGTAGTGGTAGTGCACAATAATATTCTAGACGAATTTATAAACCAAAAACACAAATAACAAAACAAAAAGGATTTAATAAAAAGTTTTTACAACAAGATAAAAATTGATGTAGTTTAGTAAATAAAATGCACATTAACTGGTAACTTTAGTGTTTATTAATAAAAAGGTTAAAACTACAGCTTAGAACAATATACTTCTCGTATTCACCATGGGATCCTTCAATGTTAGCCTACTCAATCATTAGATTATAGATACCCTCATTAAAAGGGGAAAAGAACGTAAAAATGGCAGTGGCTTCTATTAAAGTACACTATAACAATATCGTCATGAATTTTTTTGGTTAATTCGTTCATACTTCTGTGTTTATAATCCAATAAAAGAACACTCTATACAAAGTTTGTTTTCTGTAAAAAAAAATAGGCCTTATTGCTCCTTTTTTAGAGAAACTACTTAAAAAAAGGTGACGCTCGAAATTTCACTCAAAAGGTTGGCACTGAAAGCACAAAGGACACTGAAAATAAATCTGATGGTTCAAAATAGTTAAGTGAAAACGTATACAAACAAATTTCTATCTTTAAAAAAAATGCAATTCAATTTCAATTAAAAGGACTTCCAAATGCAATTTCTGGTAGCAGTGACGCCAAACTAAAAAAAAAAAAAAAAAAAAAAAAAAAAAAAAAAAAAAAAAAAAAAAAAAAAAAAAAAAAAAAAAAAAAAAAAATGTGGGCAAAAAATCCACAAAACAAATGGCACCAAATAGGCGTGTTTCTCTTTGGAAGCCAACAGTTATAGAAGTTTTGAATTTTTACAGACAAAAGCGTTGTCAAACTTAACTAACTGTTGACTTAATTAATAAATTAATTAACTTAATTAATTAACTATTAACTTAACTATTGATATTTACACTGACAAGTTTTACTCTTTTATTTCCACAGTGCTGTGTGGCACAACTAGCAAAAATCCAAAAATTTTGATCCAAAAATCAAAAAATTTTGGTTTGGAAAAACCCAAAAAAACTTATAAAATAGCAGTTTATCGAATAAAATAGAATGCACCTAAGATGAGGCAAATGGCAGAGGCGGTTTCAAGGGGGGACAGAGGGGGGATTTTCCTCGGGCAATTTGGGGCGCAAAATTTCAAATAAATAATCTAATGGTTATAACCATTTCGCGTTTGTTGAACAAATGAAAGTTAAAATAAAGATAAGTTCTTTTATTAGCAAACACGGATACAGAAAGCAATGGATATTTTGATCAAATACACCAGTGATCATCATCAGCATATAAACAATTAATGTTGATGATGAAAGCAGAGTTTATCTCCTGATGACGACATCTGTTGTATGTGATCAAAATATCCACATGTTTTCGTATCTGTTTTCACTATCTAATGCAAGGACCTATCCCTATTTGGACTTTTATTTGTTCGTCATAGAAAGGCAGTGTTGTCTTCAAAATGAAGAAAAAATAATAATTACTTAATTTTACAATTATATTTTTATTAAAACAACGTTTATCTTATAATGATAGTTTAATAATCAGAATTAAAATAATTAAGTCAAAATAATTAACAATGACTAAACATTTTAAATCACATGTTAAAAACATAATGAAAAATAATTTTTTAATTAATTAACAAATTGCAAACAATTTTGTTAATAAATGAAAATATTTGTAAAATATGGCCTGAAAATCTTTTTAGAAGACAGGTAGGGGGGGGGGGGGGGCTAATCAAGATTTTGCCCCGGGTGAAAGAGAGGCCAGAACCTCTTTGGCAGAACCTCTGCCAAAGGGGCAAAAATGCCTTTACTTCGGTGACCTTGATAATCTAAAGTTTTATGTCCCTTGTGGAAATTTTCCGCATATTATTTTCCTGCGGTCCTGCATTTTTAATATTTCAGCAAAAGATCAGAGTTTTACAATTCGTTCGACAGCTGAGATTCAATTTTATCCGTACCGAGTTAGATTCTTGATACATAATTCAAATCTTTAAGAATGAAAAAGTTTTAGTAATATACAAGTTTTGGCTCAATAAATGGATAGATGTAAAAGCAATAAATCCTATTATATAAATATCTTGTCCTTTCGGTTCAACACAGAGCTGTAGGATTGTCACACAGTTACACTTTTTGCAGAGAATATAAACATCAGCAGCCTATTTTTTAAGGATAGAATAATATCGGAACACCTGACGCCATTAAAAAGGAATACGAATTTAGATAATACTTGATAACCCTCCTAGAATGATTCTAAGTTGCACAAGCTAATACTAATTTACAAAAACGCTCTTTTTTTATTACTTGCTGTGAAAAATCACTCATCAACGGCAATTTGTCCCATGGGTTTTAGATCTTTTGAAACTTCAAAAAGGCAACCTGTGGCGGCAACAATTTCTGCCATTTCGACGCCCTCTGCGATCTCAGTCAAAATAAGTCCCTTCATCTTGTCTACTTCAAAGACACACTGTAAGAAAAAATAGTAATAAAATTAATAAATTAATTTATAATAAAATTAATAATAAATTAAAATTAATAAATACCTTTTTAATAAAATTAAAAAGGTAACAACGTAATTAAAATGTTCCGATTATAAACAATTTTAAGAAAAAACACAGATTTCAGTGCAAATAAAATGTATAATTTTAACAAAAAATATACGACCCTTAACCGTCAAAAGTACTTTTGAGGTAAAAAGAAAAAAAACGAACAAGAAACTAAAGAGGAAACACAAGGCTAATTACCCTTATTCCAATTCAGTTTTCGTGACGCGCCGGTGTCAGGCGCTTTCATTTCACATGATTGAGTGCCCCCCTCATCCTGTCCCTCTTGCAGCCACATTTTTAAGAGAAAAAGGGTCTGTGGTTGCTCCGACATTTTACTTCATACAAGTATTATCAATCTGTTTGATTTGAAAAACTAGTTGAGCCAGTGTTCCTCTACTAGACTTCCTCAACACATGCGTACATCGTCCCCCCTTCCTGTAGCCATGATTTTGGGGAAAAAATGGGCCTGTGAAAACTTAGATAACCAAATAGAGATATAACATTTCTAGGAGGGTTCGTATTCCTCAGGGTATGATGCATTAAAAATTAACAAACAATTGACAACATGGAATATTGTTCCTAGTTCAAAGACCCTATTTGGAGATAACACAACAATAATCTAAACTTCAATACAACTGAAAGGAAGACAATTCCCACAGTTATTTCAAATTTTGCTAAAGCACAAAAATTGCTAAACATAATAAAAAAAAAATTGTACTGTACCGTCTAAAGTTTTCAGAATATTTTGCACTTAGATAGACGAAAAGATATATAAGAACTGAGAGGGGAGGGGGTAGGTGGTCAATATATATTAATTACAGGCATACTAATATATGTCCTTTAGTTTTGGATAACCTTAACATAATTTAGACTAGAACTTGAACTATAACTTGAGCGATTTGTAACATCTGTCATTTTACGAGAATTACCCTCATTCTATATTCACGGAGCCAGGTACTTAAAGGTAACTAAAACGACACTATTAATTTACCTCGTTCCAGAACCTTGAGGTTTTAAATACCCGTTGAACCTTCTACTGAAAAATTCTTTAGAGAGATTTTCAGGAATTTTATCCCCAAGAACATCGTGCAACGTCGGGTGATGCTGTTCCTCAAGTACTATACTCTTGGCATGTCCTCCTGTAGATAACTGGACTGAGTTGTGTGGCTTCACGTTTGAAGCCAGTTTGAGACTAGATGTTATGCTCCACCTCATCAGTTCGGCTTTCAGCGTGGATTCGGTTATCCTGAGGCACTTTCTGCTGTTGCCAATTTGCTCATCGAATCCGATGCTTCAGGTTTTCCAAGTTTATTGGAGGACTTGCTGTCAGTCAAGCTTTCGACTCCTTTATCCATGCGGCAGTGCTCCTTCTTGCTGCTAAAAGAGATTGATGCACCATTAAGGCTTTTCCTGACATGCATTCTTGCCTTCAAATCTGTCTTAGGATCCGTTTTTTAAACCCTAAGAAGCCGATACCCTGGGCTAGAAGAAGAGCCCAAAAAGGCGCTTTTTCTTCTCCAATTCTATTTAACAACTATGCTGTTGATCACCAAGAACAGTCTACATTTTCTAGCATTTTTAATGATATCGAAGCTTCTCTTGTGTCATTTGCTAATGATATCCTTAGTATCAGATGAACTACTGAACGACTTTCAAAGTTTTTTCAAACCTGCAAGATGAACACCTAATTTTGGTATTAAATTAAACACTGAAAAGTGTTGGAACGCTTCGAACTGGGAGAAGCCAGGAGGAACGACACGAGGAATTGGGAGTTCCTCGTTTTCAACTGGCGTGCAAGCAGCTCCGTCCCATTTGTGACTGCGACTCTAGGTCCCTCTATGGCTCGGCCAGTTATAGGTATCTCCTATCTTGGCCTCACTATCTGTTCAACTCTCTCTCTCTCATATTCGACAATTTCTGATGAGCCATTCTGGCTCATTCTGGCATCTTCCCAATATTCTGTGGGTTGTCCCTTTTTGGGAAATTTTTACCTAGTCCAATATGAGAAAAATCAGCTCATATTTCTTCAGGTTCGCTAAACATCTACTTTAATTCCCTCTTTGGTCACGAAATTCTGGGATAGTTCTGAGGTTTGTAGTAGCTAAACCCAAGGAATCTGTATTTTTAATAAACAGGAAACACCACGCAAAGACAGCTAAGCATTAGAAATGCTTCATGTTTATTTTCGAATTATAAGTCTATACATAATGTATTTACAAATTATTTCATTGTTTGTTGTTTCTTTTAGCTCAGCGTATAATCATTTTATAATTATTTATTTTTTCTTCTTCTCTTTATTTTAGTGTTTCTCTTTCCCTCTATTGTTTGCAGTGTTACTGTAAATACATAACGAGTTTTTCCATCTCAATCTATTCAAAGCCTTCTTTTTTATACCCTCCTAGGAAGTTCCCGTTTCCTTCAAATATTTCTTTACGAAATCCTCCCACCTCAACCGCCGACGACCTGCTTTCCGTTTAGCCCTAGGCATTTCGCCAAGAAGGATAATCTTCGGCAATCTATCATCCTTCATCAGTCTAACGTGCCCTAGCCATCTAAACCTTTCTCTCATTATAGCCTTGGAAAGCGGGATTGAACCACGCTTTTCATACAGCCTACTGTCTGAAATATAAAGCCCCTGTATTTTCATAAAGCCTACGGTCAGTCAGCCGAATACCCAGAACAATCCGTAGGCTATTTCTCTTAAAAAATTCTAGCAAATCTTCACCTGCTTTTTGGAACACCCATGGTTAAGAGCCATGCTTGACAATTGTCATCACTGTAGCTTATAATCTTCCAATCTTGGTTTGCACACTTATCTTCCTATTCTCCCCAACTATTTTAACAGTCAAAAAACGCCCAGATGCTTAGCTATTCTATTTTTAACATGTTCACTGCTTAAATCTTCTTTACTAATAATAAAACCAAATAACTAATAATAAAACCAAAACTTGGTTTTTTGGTTTTTACTAAAACTTGGTTTTTACTAATAATAAAACCAAAACCAAATAAATAAAAAACCAAGGTAAGTGACGCTGTCCACCTGATAAATGGTTTTGTTACCCAACGGCAACGTTTCTTCTTCACTTATTCCTAGCCTTAGTGACTTAGTCTTCTTAACATATATTTTAAAACCTTTTATAGCTTTAGTTTTCTCCATCCTACGGCCTACATCCCTGACATGATTGGTTCTTTCGCGAGAAACACTAAGCCAGTAAAAAGAATGAAAAGTTTTTAGTCAAAGAATTTGTTTTATTGTAAACAAGGCCGTATCTAGGGACGGGGTATGGAGTTGGAACCCCCTCTAAAAACAAAAGGGAATAATCCAATAAAATTATTAAACATAATAAATAAAAAAGGGCAATAACCCCTACGAAATGTTCACCCGAATCGTGAAAATGTAACAAAAATGCGTATAAACAAATTGTTGGTGTTTTTTTTTTAGTTTTTTGTAAAAACTTTAGTTTGTTAAAATTTTATAGTAAAATATAACATTTTATATTTTAAAACTTTACTAATAATACTACCAAGGTAAGTAACGCTGTCCACCTGATAAATGGTTTTGTTGCCCAACGGCAACGTTTCTTCTTCACTTATTCCTAGCCTTAGTGACTTAGTCTTCTTAACATTTATTTTAAAACCTATTATAGCACCCGGAACTCGCAAGACTTCTATTGATTTTGCTCACACTTTCATCCAGGACGCTTAAATCTTTCAAAATGTTCTGCCCACCTCTCTTCAACTTTTTCCTTATCACTTATTGTGATCCCGTTTCTATCTTTAACTGGGACGAGTCCGGATTGACTACTCTCTCTGAATTTATTTACATGCCAGTACAATATTTTACTATTATGTTAACAATATTTTACTACTGGCAATTTTATCCATGGCACCCACTTTACATCTCCGTAATTCCTATTTTAAAGCTTTCTCCACTTTCTTCGCATTCCTTTTGTTTTCATATGATCTATCATTGATATAATTCTTCTACAAGCCCCTTCTCCTCTTTTAAACATAAAGTTCCTTCACTAATATTCCTAGCTGTTGTCCTGGCTTTTTCCCGAGGACACCATGAGCAGCTTCAATAATTGTTTTGCTGAAGTTATTCCACCATCTTCTACACTGTCAAATTTTAAACTCTCCAGTTCAGTATTCGGCTGTTCCTGGAAAGTTTCTCTCAAATTCTCATCCCAGAGTCTACCAACATCATAACTTCCCAAGAGGTAGTTATCCTTCCGAAAGTTCGGCTTTAAATTTACCCTAGACACTACCAGATGGTGGTCTTTACTTTTAACATCAATAACAGTACTCCTATATACCCTAGTATATTTTACTGAACCTGCCAGTCTTCGGTTTACAATAACATAACCAATACTATTTACTACCTTAACATCACGTGAATACATTAACTTTTGGGCCATTATGTGACCTAACACCGTATTGGATAGAACTAGATTGTTATACCTACAAAATTGCAACAATTTGAAGCCATTGCTGTTTTCTTTTCCTACACCAAATTTACCTAGGTTAGGATACCATCTATCCCTGTTTCTACAGACCTGGACGCTAAAATCTACAAATAAAAACACCATTTTCTATATGAGACTCTGTCTATTTGCTCCTGTAACTGTAAGTAAAATTCATCTGAGTCACTAGTATCACCATCAGTCAGTTCTAGAGGGCATATGCTATAACTGACATCCTGAGGGTTTTAGTCATAAAATAGGCGATTAGTATTCAATAGTCAATGCCCTCCCAGTCTAAACAAGACTTAGAGGCTTCCTTATTTATCATGATCCCTATTCCCTGTCTATGTACCCCATCGTTTCTGCCTGAGTAAGGAAATTCTACATCACCCAATTTCATGCTACCTACCTCTGAGATAATGAGTTTCTAAAACTCCTAGTAAGTCGAGTTCGAATCGTCTGAATTCGTCAGTCAAAATGTCGATATAATAGTCATTTTTAACCTTGTAACATTCCAAGTTCCAATTTTCCAATTCCTTAAATCACTAAAATTATTTTGGTCAGAGGAAAAGCAATAGTCCCGGATACTAGTGCAGGATGGGGACCAACACAACTTCCCAAGTCTACACCGAAGCGCTTAAGCCGGCTTAGAACTGGACAGCAAGAAGTCCCTGGGACCTCCAGTAGAATAGAGGCTTTGTGCAATCCTGGGCCCACCTTGATCACAACTTTTTTTTCAGCACTTGGCGATGCTCTTTTATCAACAAGGGTCGAAATTCTACAGAGATAGTCTCAAGTTCATCACCTCCGACTCATTATAAATTCGTGCCTACAAATAATTTGGTACTACGGGGAGGCTACCAATAGTAGATAAATTAGCTAGGATGAGATTTTTAGCCCGAAAACGGCCACCAAAACAGACCGTACCGAGAAAAAATATTCATTAATGAAAATCTTTTGCGAATGCTGTGTCGTTTACTCGGCTATAATTTCTCGAGGGGCATAACTCCTCAAGTGAGAATAGAATTGACCGCAAGATCCCCAGTCTTACTGGTACGCCGAAAGGGTCGAGGCAGCCCTTTGCAGAGGTTGGTGTCCATAGATCTGAATCTTACACCCTGTCGCATTTATTACTTACTTGATTTATTACTTACCTTGGTTATTGCTTGAGTATTTACTCATTCGGTCCGTTTAAGACCGTTGCATAACCTTTTGTTCTATTATATCTTATTCTGTCTTACAATACAAGAACAGAATTAGAATAAAACCAAATTTACACTTACAATTTCACATCTTTTTACAAAGTTCTTGCAAGGCATGCACCTGTGTTAGTGGATTTCATACGACTAGGAGCCAAACATTTAGAGAATTCAAAAAAGTTGCAGAAATCTAAGGTTTTTTAACTTTTCTTTCATAGCATCGAAGTTCTAAATAGACAATGCTAAAACGGAGTCTTAAACAAAATATAAAACGCTTAAATGAGCAGAAAAGTCCTTTATTTCAAAACGCCGAATCAAATATTATTATTTCGATCTCGGCTGAACCGACAATAAGGCTTCAGATAGCCCATAGGAAAATAGAGTTATACATTGGAGTGGATGGGACGCCACCCCCGACCAATCAGACAACTGAGAACTGCTTCTAATACCGACAATGAAATATTTATGTCACAATACTCGAAAACCATTTGACTATTCCTGAACACTGAACGATTGCCATAATCACATACACAGAGATGACTTACTTTAGGATTTCAATAAAAATCTAATAGACCTTTTCTGGTTTTGATCAGTTGATCAGTTTTCTGAGACCTGCTTCTAATACCGACAATGAAATATTTAGGTCACAATATTCAAAAGCCATTTAACTTTTCCAGAACACAGGAAAATCTATCGCAATAATCAAATACGCAGAAATGAGTTACTCTGAGATTTCAATAAAAAATCTAATAGATGTTTTCTGGCTATAATCGGTTGATCCATTTTCTGAATTTCTGTATATAATGCGAAAGAGAGAGAGAGAGAGAGAGAGAGAGAGAGAGAGAGAGAGAGAGAGAGAGAGAGAGAGAGAGAGAGAGAGAGAGAGAGAGAGAGAGAGAGAGAGAGAGAGAGAGAGAGAGAGAAAGAACGAAGAAAATGATAAATTCAACAAACACGATGATAGGACAAAAATATCTCAAAGGTCATAACCATGTAGTAAAAAAATGAGCCCCTTACCTTTTCGGTAATAATCATATGAACGCACCGCTGTCCTGTCAGAGGCAGAGTACACTCATCTAGTATTTTATGAGCACCTCCTTTAGCTGTATGTTCCATAGCAACAACGACCTTTGTTCCTGGAGCTGCAACTAAATCCATAGCTCCACCCATTCCTTTCACCAGCTTTCCCTAAAGAAATAGTTTTATTGTAAGGATGGGTGCAAAGGACTAAGGGTTACAGAGGGCCAGGACGTAATGACTGCTCTAAGTGTTTCGACTTGTGTGGCCCGCTAATTATTAAAGCGATCAAGGCGCTAGATAATCACGAATAGCCAGGGGAAGATAGCTTTCGTTTTTCCAAAATTAAACAGAAGAAAAAAAAGGAAATGGTGGTCCTTAAACTCTCTGTTTGACAAGAGGTGAGTAATATCAAAGACTAGTGAACTAATGGTTAGTCTAATATTTGATAGACAAAAAACACCACATACTATGTAGGTATCATATTCACATTACATTTCTGTTTTCAGTAATATATTTAACTGTCCCCCCTAACCCCATAAAACACCACAGATGTGTATAGTAGAATGGTTTGCTTTAAGAATACCCGACTATTTATGGACCTACCAGTCAAAACAAATACTGGACACCCTATTAAAGGGACTTCTAGGTTATTAAAAATACATATTGGGTCACACTGTTCAAGCCATTAAGAGGGAATAGGGGGCAAATCATCAAATCATCAAGACATGGGTACAAAATTCTCCTCTCCTGTGAGGGGGGGGGGAATATTCTTTTAGAACAGGGCACTACGTATCTAAGGAGTTGTCGTAGAAACTTCGAAAAGGGCTCATTTGATTGAAAAATTAGAAGGGCTTGTGCCCTTTTTAATTCTCAAAAGTGATTAGAGGGCAACCAACACTTCTTCGACAGACGTGACTATGATGCGGTTCGGGCATTAATTAATATTTCAATTGTTCGTCGTCTTCTATTATGGCAAATTCACTTCTTTCTAGTCATTTAAACCATATCTCCGTTGACCTGTACTGAATTTTTTTTTAAAGACTCCTATTAAAAGACATTGTTCAAAGATATTCGGGATATTTTAAAATTTTGGAGGAGCCCTGGCCTCAAGCCCCACCCATAAGTAAATACTCTAAGTGTACACAAGCAAAAAATGACTAAGGAAATTAATCCATGTTAAACCACTAAATGCTTTATTACATACCCTATTATCCCTGGTGTTACCCTATTTTCAAGGCTGGGTTGAGCGAGAGCTTTTCACTCAGTTGAACAAGAGATGGACAAGAAGAGGAGAAAATTTTGAAAGATTTTTCATTTCTCACTTTTTATCGGAGGTGTTCAGGACATAGCTTAAATCACATAAAAATAGCTTCTTTAAGTTCCTAGAAGTCCCAAGAGTGACAAATCGGCAAGACCGCAAGGATGGTTTGTGCCTTAGGATTTGGGTTTGTGGGGGGTAGGGTTTAATTTTAGTCACCCAAACAGAGTTTGTTTTTCAAAGTTGGTGATTTGAATGTATATCTTCCTTTTCCTTTATTAGCTGAAAGTGACAAACGGCTGAATTTAAATCCAGGGCATATTTACCTTCTCCCCGAATTTTCATTGGTAACCACTGTTAGCCTATAATTATCCAGACTGCCTTACAACCAATTGCTCTTTGAGGTCTAACGACCCTTTTCGCATGAATTATTGTGTCTCAGTTAGCAGCCCAGAAGACTACTTCTTTTGATTTACCGCACTGGGTTTTCTCGAATTTCAGTCCAACACGACCAATTCCTCACCAAGCTTGAGAGAACTAGACCCTGTTATTCTCGTAGGTATTTCAGTCAAAGAAGCCGAGTTTCAAGTAATTTCAAGTAATAATATAAAATATCTTTACGCAGGGACAACTATCCTGTTCCACAAAACCTAATATCTGCGGCCTAGATCTAGAATCTACAATCAGGCATATTACATTAAAACGCAGGTTTTCATCTCCCAAAACAAATTGTAACAGATTAGGGTATGATTAAGGCTCCCATTTCTCCTGCCCACCACGTCCGCTCCAAGAAGTATCGCCTTCCTCCGATCAAGATCAGAAAGAGCTAGATTTTTAATTGGATACTAGATTCCTCATATTGTAAATAAACTTAATTTAGTTGAAATATCCCCAAGTCTCAAGAGCCGATTTTCTGTGAAAAATATATTTCAAAGATAGTTCTTTGTCTGGACGTTGGGATTGATGAATAATAGATTTCAGTATTAATGTTATTGTGGAGCTCTCGCCCTGGGGTGGCCCCCTCTTTTATCTCTCACCTTATATGTATTTTTCTTTTCTTTTTTGTGTTACTCCGGCATTTTTTTTATCTTTGCTTTATGGCCGACAAATCGAGCCCTGCTCCCCTTCGTCAAGTTTAGAAAATTATTTATTATGCAATTTGGTCAATAAAAGATCTTGTCTTGTCTTGTCTCAATAATTCCTTACGATAAAGATTCTTCTCTTTTTCCAACCTCGAAAAAAAAAAATAACTTCATAAATTCTCCCATAATAATGACCTTCCTGATAATCAATTAACCTAGATCGTGTTCACTTATTACCTGATTATCAGAATCCCCCGTAGACTATGCCTACAAATTCTCCTTAATTACGAGCCCAACAGTGTAATTTTTTAAGAAACTGTTCCTAAACTTTGCCCAGATCACCAAAACTGAATCATACCACCAAAAGTGGCATGATTTTTAATTTCGTGGTAATTTGGGTAGTCAATATAGGTGATTTCAAAGGCTAAACTAGGCTACACCGTCATAAACAAGGGTAATGAATAGCTGCCATCACTCTGAAGTATCTTAGGAGAGCAACAGTAGCTGAAAGTAGAAAGGTACAGCAATAGGATTATAGGCTAAACTCGTAGCCTAAAACCTCGAAAACCCGTAAACCCTTGCAGCCTTAAAATCTAAGAAAGTGGGGTACGAAATACAGCTGCCACCATTATTTGAGCAGTAGATGTCACTGAGGCGCACACTACGATCCAAATGAAAACACATATAGAAATTGTACCTGCAGACTACTTTTATACCCTAATATCATCTGGGGAAAACCCAACTCAGACCCGGTTTAAACCAAGCTGCTAATACCTCAAACTAGTATAGTTTAACAATTACCTAGGTCACACCTGGAGCTAATTTGGAGAAGGTGCGCAGTACAAAGGAATGGGAGGTATACTTATAGGCACAACGAATTTAATATACAATGTCGTATTTAAGGGTACCTCTTCGTTAAGGTATACAAAATTCAAATTCGGAGGTTAATACTCACAAATAAATATGTCAAATATAGATCTCAGTGCTTCAACACTAGTTTGTAACGAGGGAAAAGAAAAACCCAATAATACAATTGAAGAGCTAACTTGTTAATTTAAGGTCAAAGAAGGTCTTAAAGGTCATTAATGTTGATTTAGGGTCATAAAAAATTGCCAAAATATTATTTTCCAAATTTTCACTGTAGGATGAAACACTTTGGCGTTCTTACCAATAGGGGATGAGCGATACTACTTCTACTACTAACAAGTCTCCGCAGCACCAAGCGGCCTGAGGCTAACATAGCTACGCATGCTCCTCCTCCATCCCAATTTATTGGGATGAGCGATAGATGCAATCTAACCACCTCGCCAAAAAAAATCTACGACTTTTCCTCCCCCAGCCCCTTCAGAACTAAACCCTTCCAGACGATGCAAAAAATCTGTCTGAGGAAGAGAATATTACATAGTCAGGTGCGGTTTTCAAACCATAGCTAATTAGCTAGTGAATAAACTCGTTAATTACTATGTCTAACTCGTTAACAAAGTTAATGTAACTATACAATCAATTGAGAAACGGTAACTTATTCTCTCTGTTGGTCATGTTCAGTACATATATTCCAAGAATGTATAGTGGATGAAGCTGTTATCTATTTGGATAATGATTTTTTTTGCAAAAGCATATTTCGCATAGAGCAGATGAGGAGAATTATCGAGATGACGGGATAACGAGTTAATGAGAATTGCGAATCGAAGAACTGGACTGCGAGACTATCTCTCGTTAATTATTGGCACTATCTTAATTAAAAAATCTTATTAAAAAATCTTAATTAAAAAATTAAAATTCTAATTTTAATTAAATTAAATTAGAATTAAAATTCTAATCTTAATTAAAAAAGCCATTACTTACTGGGATCATCCAGTTAGCCAGGTTACCATACTGGGATACCTGCATTGCACCAAGAATTGTCAGGTCAACATGTCCACCTCGGATCATAGCGAAACTTTCATCACTTGAAAAATACGAGGCACCAGGTATAACGGTAACCTAAAAAATATCTTCTCTTAAAGAGCATCCGAAAACTAATTCTCAACTGAGCCACTAAGAAGTAAATTCAATTTACATTTGAAAAAGACATAATATAAAATAGTTAAAGAGATTGAAAAAGATACCAGTAAAATAGTTCAAAAAAAAACAAAAAAAAAAAAAAAACGAGCTGCTAGGTAGATCAGGCATTTAAAAAATATTTGTTGCTATAGATATTACACAGTTCAGTTACCCAGAAGTCATGCCATCTATATATGTCCTTAAAAAAGGAGCCACCAGATAAAACTGCCACCTAAAACAATGTTACTGTTGGAATCATAAAAATAATAATTCACAATTCAGCCACCCACCTGTGTATTACATCTACTGATTAAATTACATTAAACTGATCACATCTATAAAATAAACTGAGGCACCAGATCTAACGGACTTAAAAAAAGTCACGAAAAATTCAAAAATGATCTACTTCAAAGCCAAAGTAAAAAGTTCTCCATATGGAGAAAAAACAATTAAGATAGACTCGCGGAGGAAATCTTTGATAGCAGGAACTTTGGTAGCATATACAGTTAATATTTAAATCTGATGTCGGGTTTGACAGGAAAAAAAAGTCACAAAAAATTTAGCAACAGAGCAGTAACCCGTCACTGATGATTAGAAAGAAGCTGCATGATGGTAAACAAGGTATATAAAGGATTACTAATTGCCAGTATGGTATGTTACTCCAAAGATATTTAATAGATTTGAGGGAGGAGGTTCATTAATGTTGAACCTTTTGGGATTATTTGGTTTTGGTTTCCTTATCAATTATCAATACTCTTCCATTTTTTCAGCTAAAGACATGTTTTATTCAAGTAGAAAAAAAAAATTAAGAAAGGACATGTATGCGTTGAAAAGTTTCTCTGTCCAAAATATGAGAAATTAAATATAAAGACAAAAAAAGGAAATAAATTATATGATGAATAAAGTCGAACTGAAATCAAAAGGAATAAAATGAAATCGTCCGGCTGATGATCGCCATTTCTTTCCATTATCTGAAAAAAAAAACGTTCCTAGAGCTAAAAATTTCGCTATTCTTCCGTAGCGTGCATATTTTTCTATGGGTGGGGCAGGGGGATCAAAACGCAGCAAATTTCACAACATCATTTTTTAGAAGAGGGAGCATTCAAAGTAGTATCTTCTGTACGTTGGTTTCCTATGCAATGGTCCCCTCAAACCACATACTACTTACGGTTTCTTTTCCTGCATTGATCAAATCCGGATCTACTTCTGCTTTAGTTGGAAAAGGTCCAAGTCCCAGGACTCCGTTTTCTGACTGGAGAACAACATTCATTCCAGGGGGAATGTAATTGCTAGCTAGCATTGGCATACCGATTCCCAAGTTTGCTAAAATAAAATTAAAAATAATTAGCAAGAGCTATATGTGTGTCTTAGAACTAAATGTTTATTATTACTAGAAAATAGGAGGAGGTTGAGTAACCTGAAGCCGATACACACGTAGCCCCATATATCTTATTTTCAATCAAAGCTAAATGTTAGAGAGGAAAATTTTCAAAATCGAATCCATTTAGACGTTCAATGTTGTTTGAAAGTAGCAGCTACTAAATATTTTGCTCGCCTTCCTTAGCAGCGTAATTAGAAAGCAAGTTTCTTGCTAGGATTCTTCAAATTTGATTGGGCTCCGTTTTTGAAATGGTATTTAGCCACAAAATCTGCATTCTTAATCCATCCAAATGTAAAGATGAAGAGCAATCAGAATGTAAATTACAGACACTGCATTTGAAATAAGCAGCTGATAAATACTCCGCCCCCGCTTCCATGTCTAGCAGCAACATGCCATTAACCCTCAAATTTAAGATTAATTGGTATTGTTCTGGGCAACCGGCTGACTGACCATATTCCAAACAGTACGAAAAGTGTGGTTCAATACCGCTTTCTAGGATTATAATGAAAGAAAGGTTGAGATGGTTAGGGCACCTTTTGCGGATGAAGAATGACAGATTGCCGAAGATTGTTCTTTTCGGCCAACCGCCCAGGGCTAAACAGAAAGCAGGTCGTCCTCGGTTGGGGTGTGGGATGTCATAAAGAAAGATTTAAATGAAATGGGAACTTCCTGGGAGGGTGTAAAGAGGGAGGCTTTGAATAGATTGGGATGGAGGAGGAGCGTGCGTAGCTGTGTTGGCCTCAGGCAGCTTGGTGCTGCCGTGAGTTGTTACTAGAAGTAGTATAAAAGATTTTCACAGATATCTCATTTGTCAATAACAACCCAATATAAAAGCGTGCCGGAATCCAAAGCATCTATAGTGGCAGAATATGAAACTAGTAGCCGTTAAACGCGTAGTTTGACTTGTGCAACGTTATGACGTAAACTCTTTGCATTTAATTTGCTCCATTTTTAAATGATATTTTATCACACTTCCTCGCTTTCCAAACAAATCTAAACCTAATTGCGTGGGAATCTTAGAACTATAGCATCTACAATGTTACCACAACTTATACATCTTGAACATTTCAAAAATCATCATTAAGAAGCTTGTAAGTCACTACTGTTTCTTATACATGTTCTTTTTACAGCAATATGTGGTACAATTTTATTGTCTAAGATTATGTTTTAGAAATTCGATGCTGTATTTTAATTTCACGACCATAATAAACAAACACAGAGTGTTTTTGACTTTCAGATAGAAAATAAAATTTTGTATAAAAAAATTAATTTTTGTATAAAAATTTAAAGATAAAAATAAGCATATTGTATAAAAATTTTTCGAGCCTCGAGAAATGGGCAGCTAAAAAGAAACTATGAAATTGTAGCTACACTATTTTATGTTTATGTATGTTTTTATATATGTTCATGAATGTTTATGTTATGTATGTTGTTTTTACAGGCTTTTGTGCTACTACTATTAACATCTCACTGCAGCACCAGGCCAACTGAGGCCAACATAGCAACACACACTTATCCTCCGACTAAATCTATTCAAAGCCTACCTCTTTAGACCTTCCCGGGAAGTCGCCATTTCCCTTAAATGTTTCCTTACGACCTCCTCCAATCCCATTCTGGGACGACCTACTTTTCGTTTGACCCCAGACGGTTGACGGACAAGTACGATATTGACAAGACGATATTAAGAAGTTGACGGACAAGGCAATCTAGGGAATCGAATCAACGTTTCAGTTGCTGGGATTTTCAGTTGCTGGGATTTTCAGTTGCTGGGATTTTTTACAGTGACATGTAGCAAGCTTGTCGCCAAACCTTGCTGTGGCACGGATCGAACCAAGGTCTCCGTGTCCCCAAGGAAAGTATCTACCCACTGTACTACAGCAAGCGCTCACATTATTTACCTGTCATTCTTCATTCGCAGAACATGACCTAACCATCTCAACCTTTCTCTCATTATAGCTCTAGAAAGTGGGGCTAAATCACATTTTTCGTACAGCTTACAGTTTGAGGTACGATCGGTTAGTCAATTACCCAAAATGTTACATCTCTACAGCAGGAGTCCCTTAATTTATTTTATGTGTTGAAATGCACTAGAAAGATGAGAAGTGCACACAAAATCTTGACATTTAGGATGACATGGGCCCAAAAGTATCCAGTATACTATCCTGTATATCAAGTTAGGGGGCATCGGCGTATCCTGTATACTCGTTTTTTTTTATACTTTTTGTAGCTGGTCTTTTGTACTATGTTCCTTTCAGTTGAAGATCTTGAGCATTGGATGCTATTTGCCAAACTACACTTATTTGAAATAAATTGTTTAGTACCCAGCAATACACTAAAGCATAAAAGTAGAATGTAAAATTTTAATTTGTATGTGACATTCCTTTGATTCTAGCATATAAGGTACTATTACTTGCAATTTTTTAGAAAAGGTTCGATAAATGATAATATCCTTCAAAATTAGATTGATTAATGATTTAAAATTGATTAATTAAATTACGCTATTACAAGCGTTTTTTTTTTAACACGAAAACTGTCCAAAATTAGGAAACAGACAATGACCTATACCAGCCACTTGAAGCTATAAATTCTATAACTTATTTAACTCCAGTTGGTTGCTCTGATTGGTTGCATTTTTAATATCCTTCCTCTTTCTTTCTTCTAATGACAGAAAAAGCTATGTTTTCAAAAGTAATGAAAGAAAGTAAAAACAACTTTTTTAAAAAATAAAAGTAAAGAGCAAAAGTAAACTTAAATGAGGAAACTTAAATAAGCCAACAAAGTATGTTTAAAGTAAACATAAATAGTATGCAAAGCGACTTTTTATAAGACATTTTTACATTCAAAATACGATTCCTTCTTTATGCATATATTTGAATTTGAAAACCAAAAATGTACAAAGAGTTAAAAAATGATTTGCTTTTCTTTTGAGAAAAATGTGTTGAACCCCCAAAAATTATTAAATAGTACTTTGAGGTCGTGTATAATTTTATACATTTTCATAGGTATTTTCAAAGACCCCAATGCCTTTCCATGACGTACAAATAGACAGCGAAAACAATAAAAAAATCCCTGGATATTTCGGTCACATACACAGTGAGCTTTTTGTATTCTTCTTTTTATCTAGCCTACTCTCTTTTATTTTTCTTTGATTTTCTACTCTTTTGTTATTTTTCTTTGAATCCATGAATAAGGCACTTCAACTCGGTCGATAATTTACATATCCCTTTCTGCTGAAATCATACGATATTTCTATGCTAATAACAATTTATACATAAATTTAAAGCTGCTAAATTTATTCATTTGAAATCAGCATATAATTAATTTCCTTTTAATCATAAGTTTTTTATCTAAATTCTACCTTTCTTAGATTCAGCTGATATTGACAAGGATGATTATTACGTACTGTTAATTACCGTGAACAATTTAAAAAGGGGAGTGTGTGTTCGAGGATGGGGGGGGGGGGTTCAAAACAATAAAATGCATTCTCTTAGACCATAGATCTCTAGGGAAGGTCCTAAGGACCTCCCTGCTTATCTTACTCCTAGTTAAAATAGCTTTAGCTGCTGTAAAATCAGGCACCAAGCATTATTGCCTGTTAGTTGACAGATCTTTGAGAGTAAAAAAAAGAAGAAAAACACAAAACAAGAAAAGAATAACAATACAATTAAACAAAGATAAAACAAAGACAAAACAAAGGCTTATTATTGTAATGTATTTAGTAAAACCACAGAGTTTTATAAAAGGGACTGAACTTTTCTTAAGGAATTGAACTTTTATCCAATACTGTAAAATAAATACTGAGTTTTATGTGGAATATTTAATATAAATTTCAATTGAATTTTTAAATATTCAAGATAAATAATTGAATAAATAAATGAATAATATCAAAATGAAGAACTAAATAAAAAATCACAAAGGAAATAACTATTTTCTTTCATCATTCTACAATAAGCTACAACAATAAGCAGCAATGTCCAATTTGAAGGAAAGGAACGCGCGAAGAGGACGTAAAGATGGAACAAGATACAATCAAAAGATCCCAATGTCTTGGGAGTTTAGAAAATTTTAACCTGACACTTCATTTTTTGAAGTTGAAAGCCCCCTCCCTCTAACTTGAAAAAACTTTATAAAAGGGTAATTTATCAAGTTAATGGCTATCAGAAATATCAATAAAGGCTCACTCAAACTGTTCCCTAGAAACTGGCTTTAGGCTATTGTTTTGCGGTTTTGGGCTGGACATTAACGTAGGGGTTATGCAGGGGTAATGATGTACGCTTTATTTTTTTTTAAGTTAAAAACCCTCCCCCCTCTAACTTGAAAAATTTTTAAAAGGGCGATTCATCAAGCTAATGGCTATCAGAAATATCAATAAAGGCTCACTCAAACTGTTCCCTAGCAATTTATGTTTAGCCTGTTTTGGCCGTTTTGGGCTGGACAATAACGTAGGAGTAATGACGTAGGTTTTGGCGTTGTTTTTCAGCCTTTTGTTCTGTACAACAACGTAGGGGTAATAACGTAGATTTTTTGCTGTTTTTGGCGTTGATTTTGGGAAATTTTGTACTGGGCAATAACGTAGGGGTAAGCACTCATTCAAGAGCTAATTGTTGTAGTATAAATAAGGGAAATAGGAAATCTTTTATGATTTTTTTTTAATTCTTCATTTTATTACTAAAATGAATTTCATGTATTTCATAATACATGAAAAATTATATGAAATATACATACAAATTAATATAAAATATCTAATTTAAACACAAAATTCACAATATATAATTAAATATCTTAAATTAGTTATTTAATCTATATTTTTTATTTAAATTCTCCATAAACCATTTAGAGCCCAAAACTAGTATGAGGATATATGCAATTTTACCTTCCAAATTGAATATACCTGAATATGATCGCGTGCTTGTCCATTTGAGCACCACCATTAGACCCATTATTTATGCTCCTGCCAAACACCATATTGTTGGGTAATGACTACCATAATATTTTTTACCAAAATACACCCCCAAATCCCTTTTTAATACCCAATCTTATGTATTATACCAGACACACTCAATAAGTGACGTAAGGCTAATCAAAATGAAGTATACCTTAACATGATGAAAATATAATACTTTAGTTTATATAATAATATAATTTGGGCTATATATTTGCACAATAGGGGGGGGGGGGAGTACGTAACCTAGCTTAACTTAACCTAACCTTACCCCAACCCCCCTAAGGTGCAAATATATACCTCAAATTATACAAGCCCAATGCATTCTGTCACCCGTTATTTGTCTTTGTGGCTATGAAACCGGTTTTCATAGATCGTACATTCAGCAACTTTCTCGACTGTGTTTGGTATAATACATAAGTACCAAATTTCAAATATAAGGCCAAGTCTGGCTCCTAATAAGGATTACATATCCCCTCCACCCCCCACCGCAAACCATAACCATCGACAAACGATCTGAATACGTTCTTTGCCCTTTCTCCAAGTACAATAACGAATAAAAAGGTCTCAATCTAAGAAGCTAACTAAGATACTTGTAAAGAAAAAGCTTGATTCTCGTAATTTATAGCATGTAACACAGTCGACCACGCCCCACCTGTTAGGTATTTTGGTATTTAATGTCTATGTTATTTTCATCGTTTAAATAAGCCTTCGATAGCTCAGTTGGTAGAGCGGTGGACTGTAGAGGTTAAATTGTCATCCATAGGTCGCTGGTTCAAATCCGGCTCGAAGGATTTTTGCCCTTTTAATAGTCCTTTGACACTTTTATCTATTTTACTCTCTCAGTTATTTTTCTTTGAACCATAAATAAGGTATCTACTCTATCGATAATATTCGATAGAATATTACCAGCATTTGCTGAATTGTCAATTTTGCAAAAAAAAAAAGTTGAATTGTCAATTTTGAAAAAAAAAAAATGTTGAATTGTCAATTTTGTAAAAAAAAACATGACAATACCAGAATAACACAACGACTGAAATTTACCAGGAAGTACTAAATTTCCCAGGGAGTGAAGGGGTATACTATCAGAAGCTTTGTTTTTGCCAAGATTTACGTCAGAATATTTTCTAATTACAGCCCATTTTTAATGTTCCATTATTCCCAGAGCTTTTCATAGCCCCTAGGCCTAGATTTGACAATTTCCATCGTAAAAATCTAATTTGGTTCTAGTTTATTTTGATTTCAAATCTTCAAAACAACATTTGGAACCAGATCGCTCCAGTAGGCCTACTCTAATCACCTGCAGAATCTTAATGGCCTGCTTCTACCTTAGTTGTATATTTCTCTTGCATTCCAAATTTAGAACTTGGTTAAGAAATCAAATTTCAAACCCTTAGTGAAGTTTAGGAAAAAAAAATGTCTAAGTTTAATCTGGTATGTCTCTTACGCCCCTCAGTCTTCGAAAGTGCAGAATTTAGTTTTTCGATCATTTTGTAGCAGCGGTTTCTCCCGCCACTGA
This sequence comes from Artemia franciscana, assembly GCF_032884065.1. Lineage (NCBI taxonomy): Eukaryota > Metazoa > Arthropoda > Branchiopoda > Anostraca > Artemiidae > Artemia > Artemia franciscana. The sequence continues at coordinate 32,757,408 of NC_088881.1, forward strand.
AATGGTTATTTAATAGGATTTGATATAATATTTGAATGAAAGAGTAGATTAGAAAATGATAAATAATTTCTGAGACTACACTGCTTTTCCATTTACGAAAAATTAAGCAAAGAGTGTTGAGTTGACCTTAATTTTTTATTCTTTATACATTTTTTTTTGTGTTTTAGTTTTCGTGTTTTTTGTGCTATGTCTTAAGTTTTTTCTCTCTTCTTTTTTGTCGTTTGTAAATTTTTTTTCCGTTGAGAAAGGCTCCCTGACGTGGGGCCGAAATATTCGGAGTATTTTTATTTTTTTTTAGTTAAAATGTAGTTTTTATATTTTATTTTTTGTTCACTGCTTTATGGAAATTAAACCCGTTTTCTCTTTGCTTAATTTTTCGTAGAAAATGATGTTACGTTTCCACGGCCGTTTCGTCCATTTCGCTTTTGGTGTTGTTACGTGGTAGAGCTATCAAAAGCACAAGTGAAATTACTGAGCGGTAATATGAAAGTATAAAAATGTTCATACCGAACATCCCGTCTTTAAACTCTAAAGCAGCTCGTCTTACAATTTTCTCTCGCATCAATTTGGCAGGCGTAGAGCTCGCAACAGATTTGCCCAACTCTTTTTTTAATGTCAGCCTCTGAAAAATAAAATATATTAATTGATGATATATTTTATTTATATATTAATAAGATAATTATTTGTGATATTTGTAAGATAAACCCCTATCACCCAAGAAGAGAAGTTAGGTTAATCTTAATAAAATAACCCTAAGTATGATAAAATATAATACTTTAGAAACAAAATTGGGCTATATATTTGCACATTAGGGCGGGGGGGGGGGCTTTGAAGTACAGCGGGTCTGCATGCAAAATGTGTTAGCTACAATTATTCTGATATTATGAAGTAAGAATTCTTCTCTGACTTCACACTGTCCGAATACTTTACCCCCGCCCCCCGTAGCCCAAATTATATATTTCTCACCTATTCTGTTACTTCTCTTTGTCTTTTCTCATGCTAAGTTGAAAGAAACTAGCGAAAGAAACCGGTTTACAGTGCGTCAATGCATGAAAAGCTTGAGCGGTAGGGGGTATACTATGCAAGTACCTAATTGTTAATTGATATTAGTCTTTTAAGGTTTATCCAAATCATCCTTTGAAAGCCGGCTTTCTTTAATCGTCAAGTAGTTTTTTAAGTTTTTTTTCCTTTAAAAAGATCTAAATCTAAAAAATGCATTCTGTTTTTTTTTCTATACCAAACTAAAATCAAATTTGAACAAAAATAAAGTCATTAAATTCAAAAGAAAGGGGGTGGCTTTTGGTAATTTTTCTTGTTTTTTTTTATTTGTAGGTGCTCTTTATAGAGTCGTCCTAGCGGAGTGGCTAACGCTCTAGACTTGAAATCTTAAGGTCAGGGGTTCGAGTCCTGCTAAATAGAACACATATACAATATAAAATAGCGTGTTAACCTTTACCGTACAAAAGCATTTTATTTTCATCGCAGTGTCATAGAGTGATTAAGAAGTAATTAATCAATTATAATTCATTGAAGATAATTGCTTCAAAAAACGGCTGCTAGCGTAGAAGTTACGCCAGGGCTCCTAGGAGTGATTTATAAGTAAATAGCTGTAGTGATTAATTATTTTATTACCTAATTATTTAAGTCAAAATATTTGAATTAACTAGTACTTCCACTTCATTTAATGTTCAAAAGGAAAGTACATTAGATCCTGACGAATTATCGTGATAAAATAAACTACTACTACTACCACTACTAATAAGTCACCGCAGCACCAAGCCACCTGAGGCCGACACAGCTACGCACGCTCCTCCTCCATCCCAATCTATTCAATACTTCCCTCCAGAAGGCTTACACCCTCTCAGGAAGTTCTCATTTCCTTTAAATCTTTATTTATGACATCTTCCCACTCCAGACGAAGACGTTAAAAAGACTATCGTATAGGCATTTTGACTGACGAATTCAGACGATTCAAACTAGACGAAAATTAGGCGATATAGAATTTGTAGGCAGGCAGGAAGGATGGGGTACATAGACAGGGAGTAGGGCTCATGGTGAATAAGGAAGTTGCTAAGTTTTGTTTAGGCTGGGAAAACATTAATAATAGAATACTAATTACTCATTTTATGAAAGTTCATGGTACCAATTATAGTAGTATATGCCCCTGTTGAACCGACTGACGTATATACTAAGAACTCATATGAATTTTACTTACGGTTACAGGAGCAAATAGACAGGACACCACGTAGAAATATGGCGTTTTTACTCGGAGATTTTAACGCCCAGGTTAGTAGAAATAGTGATAGATGGTATACTAGCCTAGGTAAAGTTGGCGTAGGTAAAAAAACGGTGAAAATCTTTGGTGATAATGACATTATCAAAATAATTGGCACCAAGCCGACTTCTAGCTAATTACTGTGGCATCAAATATGCTGAAATAAAAAAAAAAATGAATCCACTATCTATATTAATACTAGCAGCCAATCACTAATCTATGACATGTGCTATTCAACTAGCCATAACTTTCTTGTACAAAATTTTGGCGAATTTTAGTCAGATATTTTGCTTCAAATCGTAACTCTAGTTCCCTCCCATCGATACTAAAGGGCATTTCGCTACCCTAAATAATCTGTGTATTCTGCAGAGATAATTTTGAACTTATCTTTCATTCGGTTGAAGAATCAGTAAGCGGCACCAATTCATAAAAATGCAGTTGAGCGGGCAGGAACAATTTCATTTTTTAATGAAGATGCCAAAAAGGCATATTTTAATTTTTAAGGGCTCAATTACCAGCCACCCAACCAAATGACGCCCTTTGATTCACTATGTTTAAGCTTCAATGTTGAACTTGGGCGAAATAATTGTACTAAATTTCTACCTTAAATGATCGAGCAGGACTCATAAACTAATGTCAAATCCAGGTTGAAGTTCTGATTGTTTATCTTCAAATACCTTGCAAAAATTTATTGGGGTAGCTTCTCCCGTTTTCGAAATTCTTTTTTCAGTCTTTATTAATCATTGGATGCTTCCTGATTCTTCAATAGCAGTTACTGTCTTCCCTATACAGAAAAACAGCCTGTATGATTCTGATAATACAGATAATTTTCGTCCTGTGGCCTTTTTCCTACATCAGGCAAAAAAGGCAACATTGGTGCATATTGTTTACACACAAGGTTTCTTATTTGGAAAAGCGGGTATTTTTGGTCTATCTTTCAAAAGAGGCTCAGGGTATTTTCAAGAAATGTTAAGGTGAACGACGGGCAAAATCAAATTATGCACTGTGTTTTTTTCTCGTCCTGTGGCCTTTTTCATGACTAATTAAATATCTGGGGTCAAGGTTTTTACTCCCCCCCTACGGAAAGCAACACGAGCAGAAAATCCCCCCCCCCGCGGAAAATTCCCCCAAACGCAAAACCAGCCAAAGAGAAAATATAAAATTGATATATGTCGATCAGATGTCCTAAGGGGTAACAAAAAGACCAGATATTAAAAACAGTTTTAAGAGAGGGTCTCCAATCACTTTTGACCCACAAAAAGGGACAAAGAATCTAGATTTCCTATCGAATGAGCATCTTCCGAAGTTTCTACAACCATGAGAGGGAGGCTGGGGCTGAGGAAAGAGCAGCCGTCCTCCTTTACAGAATTAAGTTTTGCTCACTTTGGGGTTTAATATTACTCCTTACATCCATAATAACAGCGTAAACCAAAAATGTTCCCGGAAATCAAGTAGGATTGCATTTCAGTTTCTACCTCTACCAGCACCATCTGCCCCTTCCTTAGAGCTAATTCTGCATTTATCTGAAAACACAATGAGAGTTAAGATGTTTTTGCATTAAAATGCATGCTTTGAGCCATTTGCCACCATCCCTAACTATTATATCTTTGACTAATTTGAACAACATGACAATTACAAAATTTTGACCAGTTTCTACAACCATGAGGCGGGTGTGGGGATGAGGAAGGGACATTCCCCCTCCTATATGTAATAAATTCTGTTCATTTTGGGGTTTAATGTTACTCTTTACTTTCATAATAACAGCGTAAACCAGAAAAATTCCCAGAAATCAAGAGGGACTAAATATAAATTTCTACCTCCCACTCATCCCCCCGCCCCTTCCTAAGAACTAATTCTGTATTTACCTGAAGGCTGAATGAACAGTGGATACGTTTGTCGACTTTAAAAAAACGTAATAAAAATTAATGCCGTTCAGGATGACAAGACCCCCAACAGCCCTTAGGGAAAAGGCTGTGCATTTTGCAATTTGTCCATTGATTACAGATAGTATTTGTTATTTGGAAACATATTTTTTTAGATCTCTAGTCCTTCGTCTTTAAGTCGAAACTGATTGGAAACCAACCAACCGCTGTCCTAAAACTATTTTTAATAAATGGTACTTTTGTTACCCCTTAGAACATCTGACAGACATTTTGAGGTACCTAACTTATACTTCCTCTTTGGCAGGACAATTTTGCGTATTGGGGTATTTTCCATAAGGGGTATTATTGAGGGAAGGGGAGGGGAGAATTTTACAAGTGGGCAGATTTTCCACGGGGAGGATTTTGCATCTGGGCAGATTTTCAACGGGGAAGATTTTTCGTGGGGTGGGGGTATTTTCCACGGGGGAGGGGGGATTTCCTGGGAAAGAGGGTAAACACCGGTTCCCGAATATCTTCACAACGTTTTTTGTTCAGCTCATTATTCAACCGTAGTTCAACTTATTATTTATATCCTTTATTTGTTACTTATATAAAGACGGCGATCTTGATACCCTTCGATGGGCGAGATTCAACTTTATCCATCTATCAATTAAATTCCACAATTTGTTAATTGTGTTTTAAGATTGAAAGATACATTGAAAATAGACAAAAAATTCACAAGAATAGGAAGATTTGTGCCATTTTTAGGTGAGTTTATATCATTCTCAGGGAAAACTAAGTAATATCAAAATTCTAGCTCTAATAACAGATAAATTTGAAAATAATTAGCACAATTTTTGACGTAATACCTTCAATTCGGTATTTTTTTCCAAGACCACACTGCCTTTCTATGGAGAACGAACAAACGTTCTAGTCAGCAGTATTTCTGGCGATGACGATCGCTGTAATGTGATCGATACATCCAGACTTTCCAATCTGTTTTTACTGTCTAAGAAATGGGCTTATCCCTATTTTAATGTTAATTTGTTTGTAATTAGCATAATGCTGTAAGTATCTCGTCCTTTTGGTGCAATTTATATCTGTAGGCATGTTGCAAAATCACAAGTTTCACACGTCCGCAAGGAACGCTGTTACTGTCATTACTCTCACTGAATAGTGATCAGTTAACTCATAAAAAAAAAAATATTTGGTGGAAATTACCAACTTCTGCAGGCAATTATTGAGCATACTGCTGATTCTCGTCTTATATTTATGCTTGATCAGGTGATGTCCAGAAAGCATTTTACGGTGAAAACCGTTCGAGGCTGTCATAAACCATAAGCCATAAACCCTGTTCAGAGGAATTATGGTGCCTCCCACTTTAATTGGGGCCCTTTTAATTTTTGTTCATAAGACAATAATGCATGTTTCATTTGAGCATCGAGATTGTTTCATCTTTTTTTTTAGCAAAGAGGGTCTTGTGTGAAACTTGTAATGAGAGGTGATTCAGATAAAACACGGTGGAGATTTAACCCCTGACCCCATTTTATTTGAAAAATATAGTAAGTAAGTAAGTTTTATTGCACTAAAAGTCCTAAGGCCGTGGCAATACAAAACAAGAAGGAAAACTCATTTTTAAATATTTTCATTTCAGAAACATTACATAACACAAACAAATAAAAACACACATCACAAAATCTACTTCTGCGCTCCATTGCCAACCTGAAAAATCGTCCTAAATTTGTACTACTTGCAAAAAATTCATCCCTTGTTACATTCACCTGCCATCTCTCATCAAACTAACACTTTTCATATACTTCACCTCTCAACTCATTCAGTTCTACACACTTATACAACACATGACCCACACTCTCATCCATACTTCCAAACATATATTTAGGCTAAGATTGCAATATAGATGCTGTAGGAATGACACCTGTTAATAGTCCGAAGATCGGATAACACCTTGGTCGTCGGTACTGGCTCAGTAGGTAAGATGTATTTGTTGTGTTTTTTTAAGTGTTTGTTTTCGCACTTAGTGTGTATTTCTTCATTTTGTATTTTTTACTTCGTTTATTGCTCTGTCTTTTCCTTTCTTTGTATGACGGGTTCTCCAATGAACAATAATGATAATAATAACAATAATAATAATAGGGTTAAAGATGAAAATATTCTGCGATTGACTACTAATCGGCATTTTTATTCTAATTATTATCTTTTTTAGTCGAAAGTAAAACAGTTCAAAATAGGGATGATACCTTTTTATTGACAGTGAAATATAAAATTATTTAACTGGATATTTCGAACACATATACAGTGTTCATCATCAGCAGTAAAACCAGAGTTTTACTGCTGATGATGAACACTGTATATGTGTTCGAAATATCCAGTTAAATAATTTTATATTTCACTGTCAATAAAAAGGTATCATCCCTATTTTGAACTGTTTTACTTTCGTCATGGAAAGGCAGTGTGGTCTTCGAAGTTATCTATATCTTTTTTAGTATTATCTTAATTATTATCTTATTTTAATTATTATTTATCATCTTATTTTTTATTTAATTATTATCTCGAGTCACAATGCAGTCTGCACAAAGTAGACCTTGAATTGCTTGAGAAAATCATATCAGTCTAAGTAGGTTAGTCGATTTCTAGAATACTAGGCCTACTGGGGGCAAAATTCTGCTTTTTTTTTAGCCTGTTCTCCATTTTAAAGCACCTGAAAAGACAATTATACAGTAGTTTTGGGTTAAGTAAAGTCGCCAAACGGTAGATTGCAATGGCACATTTCGACAACTTGATAATTTCTTAAGTTGTTTTGTGCCATTTGTTTTTGTTTCTTTTTTTGTTGATTTGCATTGCACGATGCTTGCACATCGGGAAAACGACGCTTTTTGACAACTAAGGTCCTTGTATCCGTCCTCCAGTGTGTTGTCACAGCTGGGTTACATATTACCAAGCTGAGATCAGACCCATTGCACCAGTTTTTTTTGCTGATTTGCATTGCACGATGCTTGAACATCAGGAAAACGACATTTTTTGACAACTAAGGTCCTTGTATCCGTCCTCCAGTGTGTTGTCACAGCTGGGTTACATATTACCAAGCTGAGATCAGACCCATTGCACCAGTTTTTTTTGCTGATTCGCATTGCACGATGGTTGAACATCACGAAAACGACATTTTTTTACAACTAAGGTCCTTGTATCCGTCCTCCGGTGTGTTGTCACAGCTGGGTTCGATCTCTGGGTTACATATTACCAAGCTGAGATCAGACCCGTTACACCAGTTTTTTTTGCTGATTTGCATTGCACGATGCTTGAACATCAGGAAAACGACGCTTTTTGACAACTAAGGTCCTTGTGTCCGTCCTCCGGTGTGTTGTCACAGCTGGGTTCGATCTCTGGGTTACATATTACCAAGTTGAGATCAGACCCATTGCACCAGTTTTTTTTGCTGATTTGCATTGCACGATGCTTGAACATCAGGAAAACGACATTTTTTGACAACTAAGGTCCTTGTGTTCGTCCTGCAGTGTGTTGTCACAGCTGGGTTACATATTACCAAGCTGAGATCAGACCCATTGCACCAGTTTTTTTTGCTGATTTGCATTGCACGATGCTTGAACATCAGGAAAACGACATTTTTTTACAACTAAGGTCCTTGTGTCCGTCCTCCGGTGTGTTGTCACAGCTGGGTTCGATCTCTGGGTTACATATTACCAAGCTGAGATCAGACCCATTACACCAGTTTTTTTTGCTGATTTGCATTGCACGATGCTTGAACATCAGGAAAACGACGCTTTTTGACAACTAAGGTCCTTGTGTCCGTCCTCCGGTGTGTTGTCACAGCTGGGTTCGATCTCTGGGTTACATATTACCAAGCTGAGATCAGACCCATTACACCAGTTTTTTTTTGCTGATTTGCATTGCACGATGCTTGAACATCAGGAAAACGACATTTTTTGACAACTAAGGTCCTTGTGTCCGTCCTCCAGTGTGTTGTCACAGCTGGGTTACATATTACCAAGCTGAGATCAGACCCATTGCACCAGTTTTTTTTTGCTGATTTGCATTGCACGATGCTTGAACATCAGGAAAACGACATTTTTTGACAACTAAGGTCCTTGTGTTCGTCCTCCAGTGTGTTGTCACAGCTGGGTTACATATTACCAAGCTGAGATCAGACCCATTGCACCAGTTTTTTTTTGCTGATTTGCATTGCACGATGCTTGAACATCAGGAAAACGACATTTTTTTACAACTTAGGTCCTTGTGTCCGTCCTCCGGTGTGTTGTCACAGCTGGGTTCGATCTCTGGGTTACATATTACCAAGCTGAGATCAGACCCATTGCACCAGTTTTTTTTTGCTGATTTGCATTGCACGATGCTTGAACATCAGGAAAACGACGCTTTTCGACAACTAAGGTCCTTGTGTCCGTCCTCCGGTGTGTTGTCACAGCTGGGTTCGATCTCTGGGTTACATATTACCAAGCTGAGATCAGACCCATTACACCAGTTTTTTTTTTTGCTGATTTGCATTGCACGATGCTTGAACATCAGGAAAACGACATTTTTTGACAACTAAGGTCCTTGTATCCGTCCTCCAGTGTGTTGTCACAGCTGGGTTACATATTACCAAGCTGAGATCAGACCCATTGCACCAGTTTTTTTTGCTGATTTGCATTGCACGATGCTTGAACATCAGGAAAACGACATTTTTTGACAACTAAGGTCCTTGTGTTCGTCCTGCAGTGTGTTGCTACAGCTGGGTTCGATTTCTGGGTTACATATTACCAAGCTGAGATCAGACCTTCTGCGCCACTCGTCCTGCAGTGTGTTGCTACAGATGGGTTCGATCCCTGGGTTACATATTACCAAGCTGAGATCAGACCCACTGCAACACTATTTATTTTTTATTTGTAAACTATGCTTCTTTTCTTTGTTTGACGATAGCTAATACCATAAACTGCGTAAATGCAAATGGTTGTTTTTTCATTAAAGGTTGAATAATTTTTTTCTAATTTTTCAAGTTTTTTTTTTTAAATTAATTTAAAATTAGTAAGGTTGTGTGACAATGTAATTTTTTTGTTTTTTTGAACAAGGCACTTCGTATAGAAGGAGTTGTTGTAGAAACTTCGAAAAGAGCTCATCGGATTGGAAATTGAAAGTACTAGGTCCCTTTCTAAGAGTCAAAAGTGATTGGAGGGCCACCAGCCCCCATCAAACAACCTTAAAAAGTTGTGTGTTTTCTCTTAACCGATTTTAACAATCAAGTTTCATTTTAAGAATCCTTGGTATTTCTGCATTTTTCTCCAGTAAGGGAAAACCAATATATACAAATTTTTGGGAGAAGGAGGGGCAAATTCAATTGTTCGGGTCTTTGGATATGAACCAATTCATACTAGGTAAAGACTACTGCGGACCATAGTAGAATAAAATCCTTCCATTACCTCAATCCGTTTTTCGCTGTTCTTAGCAAGAACAACCCTGTGCACATATATCGACGGGATGTGAACATCTTCAGGGGCAATATCACCATTTTCCACTATTTCTTCCACTTCGACTATTGTTAATTTAGCGGCTTTGCACATAGGTGGATTAAAGTTTCTGGCAGTTTTCCTGGAAGACAAAAAAAAATGATCAAGTATGAAAAAAATAAAAATGTACTAAAAATAAAAATAAAAAGAAAAAAAATAAATATGAAAATAGTATGAAATACAGTATAGAAAATATGAAAAATAAGTATAAATGAAATGTAATAAAAAAATGAAAATAAAAAAAATAATATAAAAATAGTATGAAAAAAATAAAAATAAAAAGGCAAAATGTGCTCAATACCGACTAATACACAACTTATTTAATAAATTAGCAAAATAAAAAAGTGAAAATTATCATGATCACTGAAAACATGCGCTGAATTTAAGTTTCTGAAAAGGGCAAAGTGTACGTTTGAAACAAAACAAATTTTGGGAATCTTACTTATATTTGGTTCACCTGTCTGCAAGCTCAGTTGCCAACGGTAGGTAACACCTCCATATGTCAAAGATTTGTTTTTAGGAACTGATAATATTGCTCCGGCCATAAACTAAAGGATCTATATAATATCTTAAGAATCTAAAATCAAACAGTTCGTAGTAAAGAACTATAATTAAGGAACGAACTCGGCCCAATAGTAACCGAAACTCTAAAAACGGAACTTTGATAACATAGATACATCAAAAGAACAGACTTTTTATGTTGATTCCAAACAAATAATATCTATTAAGTTTAACGTTATCCTTCAGTAGCTACAAATCTGACAAGATTTTCGATAGGGGATGGAAACATGTCTAAAAAGTCATGGAAAAAACCAAGGCACCATTCAGATTCACCATAACAGAGAGCTGCGTAGCCCTACTGAAGAGGTTTCCAGCCATCTGTAAAAATGAAGCGTTTTTTATTTTTTTACCAGAAGAAAGATCATGGATGCGAGTTTATTTGTTTTGTGTTCTTCCCATGGGTTATCGTATCAAACCGATAGTACTAGAAGATCAGGAGAGGACTCATTTGAATGCAAAGTAAAAGTTCTAGTGCCCTTTTTAAGTGACCAAAAATATTGGAGGACAACTAGCCCCCCTACCACACGTTTTTTACCTCAAAGTCATCGGATCAAAACATTAAGATAGTTACTTTGTTCAGCATAGTTGAAAGGTCCAATAAATATTTCTTTGGGAATTACATGATCCACCAAAGTCACTGAGGAAAGGGTTACAAATTTTGAAATTCAACCATTCTTTACAAATAGTATCCTGGTTGCTATTGGGAAGTATGCGGCAAATTTTGAGGGGGGGGGTCTTTCTGTGGGGGATATTTTTTTCGAAAAGAAGTTTCCAGGGTTAGGGGAAATTTTACACGGGGGAACTTGCCTAGAATTTATGCACGAAATTCGTTTTATTTTTCTTACTTTCTCTTTGGTGACTTAATGTTTGCATGTGGAGATGTTCCAGGGGAAATTTTCAGCCGGTTGACATTCTTTTAGGGATTTCGATCTTGTGTCCCAATTCTTTAAGAACGGCTCCTAAAACACAAAGGCCGTTTAATGAGAATCAAGAACTTTTTTGAAAGTACTAAAGCTTGAACGGATACACCAGAGTATTAAGGAGGGGGTAGCCGCTTTCATATACGGAATAATTTATATTTGTTATATTTTTTAACATAACTCCTTACTTTCAGTTGAAAAACTAGTTTTTTTAATTTATTATTACTAAGGAAGGAATTAATTTTCTTACAGAACTTCATAAGAAAGATTATTGGAGTAAAGCCAAAACAGGTAATCTTTGTGAGAGGCAAAGTTGGCTTAACTTTTTCAGAGTTATTTCTCTGATCAGCTCATTTACCACCAATTGGTAACATCTCGTATGTCAGAGATCTATATATAGAATTTGACACTATTGTTTTGACCATATACTGAAGGACTTGCATAATACTTAGACGAACTGAGAAAACTCAAACTTAGATAATCTGAATAACGAACTGAAGGTTCATTTTAGGATTGAAATAACCTGAATAATTTGAGGTTTCTAGTTCTAAACTGAAAGAATTCAATGACATTCAGATAAACTGCGATAACCCGAATGATAAACTGAAGGCTTATGTTTTGGGAGTGATATTATTTATATGTTTGTAGTTCCAAGTTTATTTAAGTTCTGTTTAAATAAATAAAAAATATCCGCAATGTTGACGTAGGTCTTCTTAGATTGGTACTACTGCCCTCTGTCCTTGTTATTTTATTGTTATGCTGTTGTGGTCCTCCTATGACATTTCGGCCTTAGTTCCTCAATGTGTCCTTTTTATATTGCAGATAGATCATGGCCGTTAAATACAAGTTTGCACCAATGAGGGAAACCTAGTAGTAGTCCAGTTTTTGTGGCCAAAGAGTGCCTCAGGGGGCACAATTCCTCAAAGACTTTCGGAACAATACGGGGACAGTGCCTTGCCTAAGCGAAACGTCTACGAATGGATAGAAAAAAAATAGTCTGACAAATATTAAGCCCAAGGAAGAAGCCTGAAGACCGTCTACAGCCCCAAAAGGTGACAACACTGAGCATGTACGTGACAGGATTCTGCTGGACAGACGTGTGACTGTTGATAAAGTGGCAGATCGTTTGTAAATGAGTCATAGTTCTGTCTACAAAATCATTCATAACAAACTTGGATTTCGTAAAATTTCCACAAGATAGGACCAAAACAATTCTCAGTGTTGCACACACAAGCACACTTGAAGATCTGTCAAAAGCATTTGATTCACTATGCTAACTTAGACAGGATCATCACCGGTGGCAAATCATGGATCCACCATTACAAGGTGGAGAAAAAACAACTAAGTCTCCGGCCACTTATGCACCCTTCGACCACAAAACCAGATCAATGCTCATTCTTCCCCATTGGTACAAACTTCTAATGGGGCGGCCGTGATCTATCTGCAGTAGGAAAAGGACGAATTAAGGAATTGGTGTCAATATTTCAAAGCGAGACCATAATAGCATAACAATAGAAACCAATAAAGAAAGAGATCAGTTGTAAGAACGAAGAAGAGCTATGTCAACATTGTGGGTAATTTTTGGCTTATACTCATATAATAGGCCTAAAATTAACGAATATATTTGGCGTTACTTATAATCCATGAGTACTAGAATTAATAAATAGTGCGCTAAATTGTGCTAAATGGTGTTGTAACTCGTGCATTAACGTGTATTAGTGTGCATCAATATTGACCAAACATTCTCCACTGACTGAAACGATTCTATCCAAAATTAGTGTCCTCTCTATCAACTCTACTACTCATTGAACTAATTCACGATGCATAGATTGCATAGATCGATGCATAGATAGATTGACGATGCACAGCTGATAATATTACAAGAATATTTGCTAATGCTAAACTGGTTTTCATAAAACCCTTTCAAATATATATACTAGGCCTAAATTAAATTACGTATGGTGAATCAGTCTTTAAATCATCAGACTAGAAATATTAGAGGGGGTGCAAATTTTTAATAGAACAATTTTCTACTACATGGATTAAGGAGTATTAATTCTGGCCAACATTAACATAAAATCATTACAGCATTGACATTCAATGTCAAGCCTCAAGTTAAAAACTGTCATCTGAAGATTTGAACAGATATATTAACGTTACTAGAAAGATATGTTAACGTTACTTTGAAAGATATATTAACGTTACTTTGAAAGTTACTTTGAAGAGTCCTAGCCGAGTCGGTTGGTGCGCTGGATTTGGGATCCTTTGTCTGAAAGGACGCGGGTTCGAATCCCAGTGTACCCAGTTGTTCAGTTTGGGACGGGAGTCAGTGGCGTGACTCTGTAAGCTTAGCCAGAGTCGACCCAGCTTTAAATGGGTACCAGGAGAAATCTGGGGAAGGTAAACAGGAAGGGTGTGCGAAAGCACAGGATGGTTGGCCCCCAACCCCCCATTGCACTTCCTGGCTGAAGGGCCAAGAAACGGAGATCAGCACCGCCGGTAGGGACTGTAAAGTCTAATGCCGTATCCTTTACCTTTTTACCTTTTACTTTGAAAGATATATTAACGTTACTAGAAATTAACACTACTTGGCGCAGGATATTGTCTTTAAGACGTAGAAACACATCTTACATTTTGCAGGAAAATGGAAAGAATTTCTGGACCTTAGAGATGAGTTTTTAGAGGTCTTACTGATTAAAAATTATGTATCTGGTCGATTACAACTTTTAAGGTTATAACTTGGAATTTTAAAGATTATAATTTAGAATTTGAAAGATTCTAATTTAGAAAAGCTGTACGAAAAGTGTGGTTCAATTCCACTTTTGGGGGCTATAATGAGAGAAAGGCTGAGATGGCTACAAACGTTCTGCGTACATCCCTCAAGATGAGGGATGGACAAAGATTGTCCTATTCGGCCAACCGTCTAGGGCTTAACGGAAAGCAGGTCGTCCGCGGTTGGAATTGGACGATATCGCAAAGAAAGATTAAAGTAAAATGGGAACTTACTGGGAGGTTGTAAAGAGGGAGGTATTGAATATATTGGGATGAAGGAGGAGCGTGCGCAGCTGTGTTGGCCTCAGAGGGCTTAGTGCTGCGGTGAGTTGTTAGTAATAATAGTAATTTAGAATTTATCGTTTGTAATTTATAATTTCCATTCATCCAATTTTATTTTCACTTTACTAGGTACTTTATACAAACAACAAGAGCTAAGAGCTCATATGGCACTTGTGACGAGGCCGGAAGAGCCAAGAGCTCATATGGCATGAGCTTTAGCAAAATTCTAAGAATCAATAGATAGATTTAAAAGGAAAATCAGAGGCTTATTGCCGGTCAGGATTTAAAATACAAGCTCTGAGTCACGAGGTCCTTCTAAATATCAAAATTCATTAAGATCAGATCACCCACTCGTAAGTTGAAAATACCTCATTTTTTCTAATTTTTCCTCTCCCTTCAGCCCCCCCCCCGATGATCGAATCGAGGAAAACGACTTTATCAAGTCAATGTGTGCAGCTCCTGGACACACCTACCAATTTTCATCGTCCTAGCACGTCCAGAAGCACCAAACTCGCCAAAGCACTGAGCGCCACCCCCTAACTCCCCCAAAGAGAGCGGATCCAGTCCAGTTACGTCAATCACGTATCTAAAACATTTGCTTATTCTACCCACCAAGTTTCATCCCGATCTCTCCACTCTAAGCGTTTTCCAAGATTTCCAGTTTCCCCCTCCAACTCCCCCCAATGTCAACAGGTGTGGTCGCAATTTGAAATAAGAGCTCTGAGAAATGAGTTCCTTCTAAATATTAAATTTCATTAAGATCCGGTCGCCCGTTCTTAAGTTAAAAATACCTCGATTTTTTCTAACTTTTCCAAATTAACACCCGCCTCTATCTCCCCTTTTCCAAATTAACACCCACCCCCAACTCCCCAAAGAGGGCAGACCTGTTCCAATTATGTCAATCACGTATCTATAGCTTGTGCTTATTCTTCCCATCAAGTTTCATCCCGATCTCTCCTAAGCGTTTTCCAAGATTTCTGTTTCCCCCCTCCAACCCCTATGTTGCCGGATCCGATTCGAATTGAAAGTGGGATATCTGAGACACAAGATCTTTCTATATATCAAGTTTCATTAAGATCCGATCCCCCATTCGTAAGATAAAGATACCTCAATTTTCATGTTTTCCAAGATTTCCGGTTTCCCCCTCCAACTCCCCCCAATGTCACCGGATCTAGTCAGGATTTAAATGAGAGCTCTGAATCGCAGGATCCTTCTAAATATCAAATTTCATTAAGATCTGATCACCCGTTCGTAAGCTACAAATACCTCATTTTTTTCAAATTTTTCCGAATAAACCCCCCCCCCCCCAACTCCACCAAAGAGAGCGGATACGGTCCGGTTATGTCGATTACGTATCTTAAACTTGTGCTTATTCTTCCCACCAAGTTTCATCCTGATATCTCCACTCTAAGCCATTTTCAAGATTTCCGACCCCCCCCCCCAACGACACTGGATCTGGTCGGGATTTAAAACAAGAGCTCGGAGTTACATGGTCCTTCTAAACATGAAATTTCATTAAGATCCGATCACTCCTTCGTAACTTAAAAATACCTCGTTTTTTTCTAATTTTTCCGATTTAACCCCCCCCCCCCCCAGATGGTCAAATCGGGGAAACGACTATTTTTAATTTGGTCCATGATACGCCTGCCAAATTTCATCGTCCTAACTTATCTGGAAGTGCCTAAACTAGGAAAACCCGGACCAACAAACAGACCGACAGAATGACAGAATTTGCGATCGCTATATGTCACTTGGTAGATACCAAGTGCCATGAAAAATCACTAACTTTCATTCAAACAACTTCTTTAAGTGGAAATTTTAAATAATTTAAACATAAAATTACCTAAAAGTAATGTTCCCAGAACGATCAGCTTTCCACGCTTTGACCAAAGAAAAATCTCCAGTGATGGCTTCTTCTAAGATATATTTCTTACCGTTGAATTCTCGCTCCTCTCTGGGCTTGCTAGTAATTTCTGGCCTTCCGTCGTTAGTATACTTAATAGGAACACCGCCCATATGTATAAGGGTGCCATAGCCTGAAAACAACCAAAGAAAATGGAAGTTACACATACAAAACTCCATTTACCTGTCTGACTGACTGTGTTTCAAACAGCAAGCTGTATAAAAAATATGGTTCAATCCCATTTTCTAGGGCTATACTGAGAGAAAGATCGTGTTGGCAAGGACACGTTTTGTGGATAAAGGATGACATATTGCCAAAGATCATTCTTCTCGGCCATCCATATAGGGCCAAACGAAAAGCAGGTCATCCCCTAACCGGATGTCAAGAGGTCATAAGAAAGGATTAAGAAAATTTAGCTTTTTAGGAGGGGTTAAAGAGTGAATTTTTAAATAGATTGTGGCGGAGAAAGAGCCTGTGTAGCTATGTAGGCCTCATATGGCTTATCAGTTGACGGAAATTCAATTGACGTACATAGCTTGTTTAGACAATATTTTTAATCCAAAGTATTTTAGCAACAGTTTATCCTGTAAACTCGTGTCAAATACTTAAAAAACACGACATATACACGATCCTACATTCTTCCTAAGATAGAAACTACTTAAAACAGGTGCCGCTAGTGTGACCTAGTCCAGCTGATGCACACCGACATTCTCTAACACTATCACAGCAGCTCCAGTAAATCCAGTATCTTATATACTGATGTGTTTAGTGTAAACGGTGTTTCTTTATACGGTGTTCCAATCAGATTAACACCTGGATATAAAATCAATATCTATCTTATATATTGGGGATGGGGGGACTGAAGATTCAAGGGGAAGAGGGATCAGTAATACAAGAACACCAAAAAAGGGGATTATATGGGAAATACAAGCCGATACATCAATTGAATTGCATAATCTAGCTAAAAATAATAGTGTTGTACTTTTAACCGTCATTATCCACATTACTCACAAACTACAGTCTCTAGAAAGGACAGTCATTGGGCCCCTTAAGAAACCAGGAAGCCACAACTTTTATGACTGCCCATAAATGTAAAACTATATCAGTGCATAATATTGTTGAGCTGCTGGGGAAAGCATATCCAAAGGCTTTCTGTCTTGAGAATATAATCAGTGGATTACCAAAATCCACAGGTGTTCTTTTCTTTTCTTCATTATTTAATAGCCCATCTAAGCTCCATGTCCCAAAAAGTAAATAAAATAAGTTTTCATACAAGTTTGACGGGTGGACCAGGGTAGTATGATCATCCTGCTATCCTTCTAACTAATCTGGCTTCATTTAAAGTCATATACACAGCGTAGATGCCTCTGGGGATTTCTAAAATTACTAAACAAGTTATGACTTAAGTGACCTTAGACCTTTATGGAAGTGTTCATTTACAAAAGAAGGAGAGGATGGGACAGTATTGTGGGTTTTACCCCTTCCCTGCACATTAAAGGAGAAAAAATGACAGTTTATGCTGTCTTACTTTCGGCAAAAAAAAAAAAACACTGAACACAGATATCCCACTAAAAGGTACTGAGACTCCAGTAATGTTAGGGATATTGTTACATAGGAAATGTAGAAAAATGGACTAGGTCAACCTTATTGCTGAATTCCACAGAATGTCCTATATGTGTATTACATGATTTGCGTGAACATTCTTTATGTAGAAAAGGACCAACTTCTCAGGAAAAAACAAACAAACAAATTTTAACTTTCTTTTTTGTCATGAAAAAAAAAGAAAGGAGATACCTATATATGTCAATTTAAGGCCAATAAAGGTTAAAGAAACAAATAAAAACACTTTTATCTACAAATGGACTAAAAATTAAGGCATATTCTGCGTGTAAGTTTATTTTCATTTTACTCTCTTTAGTTTTTGGCATATTATTCTGGATCGCAATTTTTTCTTCTTTTTTTCAGTGCATTCAGAGATTATTTTTTTCTTTTGCGTGTAAGTTTATTTTCACTTTACTCTCTTTAGTTTTTGGCAAATCTTTTAAGACTGAAAGGGAAATCTCTTCTCGTATTTCATCCTAATGTTTAAAATTTATTACTAACAAATCCTCCTTGTCAAGCTTCATGCCAAGACCACGCCTACCTCTCCTTAATACGTCCAATAGGTATAACATTGCTTGAATTTGATGAATACTATATTTAATTTTTTTTCATATTTAATGATTCATTTTATAAACAGGAAAATTAAACAGTAGTTAAAAGTTAAAAAATAAGTTAAAGTTAAGTTAATTAAAAACATAAAATAAGTTATAGTAAATGTTTAAAAAGTAGACGATTTGTAAGAAAATTCATTCAGTTTTCGTTGTTTAGCTATCGACATAACTTTAAAAATTGCATATAGCAAATAAAATAAGCAAAAAGAAAACGCAAGGCTGTAATTTTGAAATCAATATTAGGGACTGTAATATAACTTACCAGTTGGCGTGAAAAAGGCTGGTACTCCAGCACCACCAGCACGAATTCTTTCAGCCAATGTGCCTTGAGGAGTCAATTCAACCTAAAGGTAATGCAGAAATGAATTTAAATAAAATAATTCATAATTGTTAAATGGAACTATCTTACCGGAGTGTTTTACCGTCAGTTACAATTTTAGGCTTTTCTTTGGGTACATTCCCGGTGTAAGTTTTGATTTAATACGTATTTGCTTCAAAGTTAATAGGAGTTAACTGCAAACCCGGAATGATTTGTTAACGAATCTTAATCAAAATAAAATGATTATTAAAATATACTGAATTAGTTTCGATTCATTTTCTCATCATCATCAATCAATACATAAATTTTGAAATAGATATATTTAACTTGAAGACAAATGATAAGAAGATTGTTTATTTTTCATTACAATTTTGTAATGCAGCTACAATTTTGGGTTTTTCTTCAGTTTTTGTTTTAGATACCACTTGATAATTTACTGAAAAGATTTAATATGGCATAATTAAAATTGATGGCAAAATTCGAATATATTTCCTCGACAACGAAAAAGATGTTTAAAATGTTTCATGTACCAAAGAAAAACAAAAAATATCTAAAAGTACCTTCAATACAACATTTTCAATAAACATTTCACTGTTCTAATAATTCACAATATTTCGCTAATTTGAAGAATTATTTTGCTAATTATATTAGGCAACATGCCGCTAGTAAATGAGCTTAGATTATTTCCCCATTTTCTCATAATCATCAATAATTGCAAAATGTCTGGAATGAAAATTTTAAATTAATGACAGATGATGAAAAGAAGGTATTTCATTAAAATAAAAAAACCTTGTTTTCCAGTTTGAAACGTGCAATCACACTAAAGTATTTCGGCTAATTGTATACACAAATCGCGATCAAGAAGAAAAAACATGAACACAATTATGGCAAGCTTTTAAATTCTTTCTAAGAATACTCGGTGGCAACGCTGTAGCAAAGTATTTTTTTTTGTCATTTGGTTCTGCGTAAACTAATTATAAAAACTCATGCCCCAAGTAATGAGGATGAGGACAAGAATGGCAAATAGAAATCAATGTGAAGGGCGGAAACCAGAATACGGCTATGCTCACTAAAGGCATTTCGACTCTTATTGGACAAGAATGGCAAATAGAAATCAATGTGAAGGGCGGAAACCAGAATACGGCTATGCTCACTAAAGGCATTTCGACTCTTATTGTGGCAGGACGTTTTGATGCCCCAATTACAATAGGATATAGATTTATTACGCGCCAAAATTGCAAAAAAATAATGGACGACAAAGTGTGTGAAAGCAACAAAAAGGCAAACAACGGGTTTAACAAGAATATTTTAACAATTAATGGAAAAGCTACCCAACTTGAATGTTATATGGTGTACCTGATATAACATTAAAGTTGGAAAAGCTATACAAGAAGCTCTCAGGCACTGCTCTTGATGGGCTTTATCCACATAATCATCTTGTAAAATTTTTTCTGTAGTTATCTTTCGTTGGTTGACTTTTTCCCTTTTTTTGTGAATTTTATTTCTTCTTTGTATTTTATTTTTATTTCTTTATGGTTCGTTTTTTTATGTGTGTGTTTGTTTAATTTTGTGTGTTCATTTAATGCGAAAATAAAATTTTCTATAGTCATTATTTTTCGTTTTTTGCATGTTTTGCATTTTTTTTGTATATTTCATTGTTTTTACTCCACATTTTAATACTTTAATAGTGGTTTTGTGGGTAAGAAATAAATTATTATTATTATTATAAATAATGAAATGGACTGACTAACCAGCAGGATAAAACAAAAATTTTATCGCTAGTCTGCCCATGGAGTTGAGTAGCAGTTCTTGAACCACATGAATGTGGTTGCCCAATGGTATTGGGCACAATTGCCCACATGGTAGCGCAAATGAATGCGATGTTTATTTGAAATAAATAGCTTTATCTTCTCATCTGTCGCTTCTTAACTATGTGTCGTTTTTGTTGTTTTTAATATTTATATTTTGTCTTTTTTGTTTTTATTGTTTGGTAAATGACGACTTATACTTACTTACGACACGACTGCCTGTCCATAGATTATTCTTTATGGTTGATTGTGTATGGCTATGCTGTTTGACCCATGTAATTGGATGGATGAGTAGGGTTAAGGCCTCATTCAAGTACTGATCTATATTAATTACTAATGTAGGAAAACAGTCTTCCTTTATCCTTCTGTCTTTTTTTTAAGGTGTATGCTTATTTCTGTGTTTGTGCTGTTGCATTGGTGATTTCTTTTTCCATTATATATATAGTTCATATGAGTTTATTATTGCAAATTCACAAACAAATAAATAAATTAAACAGCACTTTTGCGCTGGAGAAAGCCTATGAGGGTTTCGGTCGCGCGAATGTCCACGCAACTACTTACCTATTAACTCGACTATTTACTTAAACCTCAACTATTGAATTAAAATTATTATAAATAAACCAAAAATAAATAAACAATAACCTATATATATATATATATATATATATATATATATATATATATATATATATACATATATATATATATATATATATATATATATATATATATATATATATATATATACACATATGTATATATATATATATGAAAAAAACAGATAAATAAATAAATAACTGAATTAAAAATAATAATTGATAAATAAAAATATAAAAAAGAATAATAATAAAATCCAGTCACCATCCCTCTTCAATACTCAACTCCTAACAAGCATCTTACTTTACGAAACTGACAGCGTCGATAAAAGTCAGCCAAACACCAGCTAATGCAAAAAGAATGACGTGGTACTACAGATGCTACATAGCGGGTTGAACCTCACCGATGGAGGTAGTTGACATAGGGTAGGTTCCAGGTGGAAATTTTAATAGAATACGTATTTACTACAGATCTAATATGAGTTAACTGTGAACCCGGAGAGATTTATTAACTAATGCCTTAATATGGGTTATAACAATAATTAAAATATGGGCGCATTTCAGGTTTGAACAAAGCTAATAATATTTAATAAAAATTAATATTTTCGTTCCGGTTGACAGCGAATTAAAAGCTGGAACAATCGAAAACTAACTTCACATTAAATTTCGTGAATACGGTTAACTTTTTGTGAAATCGAGGCAAAATGACTGATTCAATGAGAATTGATGAATATTCAGGTGGAAATTTTAATTTCCACCTGGAATGCACTCATGAATAATCTTAATGAGTAATAAGTAAAATATGAAAAATTGGGTGCTAATGCCAATGCCAGGAGTGAGGTAGGGTGTTTGACCCCCACTCCCCTCGAAATGTTTGTCCGACTTGTTAAAACGTAAAAAAATGAGTATAAACAATTTTTTTATGCGTTTTTTATACCCCCCCCCCCAAAAAAAAATCCTTCTGTCAACCCCCCCCCCCCCCCACCCAAGAAACTCATGGATACAACCCTGGTTAATGCTTTAATACTCATTAATTTTAATAAATTTCCTCATAAAGTTAACTTTCTTCCTTTAGAAAACACCCGTTATAGCCATCTACAGTCTCTTTATTGCCTGGTTAAGACTAATCTCCATAATTTTTATTTAATATTATTATTTATATGACAAAAAATTTTGAATAATAGTCGTGATTTAAGAGATTTTTAGCATTTTTTTTCTGAGGATGTAAGCAACCCAAATTTTTTGGCTAATACCATTATTCTTCAACTGTCATTAAAAATTCAGATTGATAGTTAATAGAAACAAAAAGAGTTATATGGGATTTCAAAAGCACTGACAAAATCATTTGTACATATGAAGATACAAAAGTAAAGAGATTTAGGTCCATACCCCCCCCTCATACTTACTCCTTTTTTCCTTGCATCCGCATCTAGGTTTCTGTTTTGTTCACTCAAAACCAGAATTGGAAGAAAATAAAGTGTACCTTACTTCAAACTATTAATAAGTAGGTTACTCCTGACACCTAGTGAATCACGTCTCTGCAAAGGGTATCCGAAGTATTCATTTTTTCAGTGTACTTTTACCATTAGGTTTGTTTTATGGTTACCACATGAGGTTACAACCTGTATTGTAACACGACTTGGGCCTCGAGTTGAAACCTTCAGGATTTTTCACCAGGGGGGGGGATAAGGTTTTATAAACATGTTTTCGGGGGAAGGAACAAAATAATTTTTCTTCGTTACTCATAAAAGTGTGCACGCTACTGATATTTTCCTTTTTATATGTGTGACCTGTCAAGTTCTTTGTTTAGTTCTCTATTAATCGATGGTATCATTTTAACAGGTTTTATAGATGGAAACATAATCTTTTTTTCCATCAGTACTACGTCAATCATTCAGATTCAGAAACAGTCTCAAATTAACTAGGCATAAACAAGACTCAAGTTTCATAAGAAATTGTACATTCAAACCAACCTGACATTCAAACCTCTAGGGTTTTGTCTAATCCTAGAAGTTCCCGTAAAGGTTACCTTACGCAAAAAAAGTAAATGAGGCAAGACGTTTGGCAGATTTCGGCACCAAAGGGGTTTTAGAGGTTGTTACTCAATGAAATGTCACGATTTGTGCAAAGCGAATTCTTATGAGAAATAACACCTTTGACTTTTCTTTTTTTTTAATATAAATATTATTTATATGACAAGAAATTGTGAATAATAGTCGTGATTTAAGGGATTTGAGTCTTTTTTCCTTAAGAAAATGTTGGTTTCAAGTTTTTAAACTATTTTGATACTTTGGAAAAATAAATCAAATTTCTAAGCTTCTTGCATAAAACCATAATAGATTGGCGATGAAAGTAGCTTTTGTTTCTGGCAAATTAACCACTATTTTTCGAAAAATATGGGTTCTAGAATCTTACACTTTTGTTTTCTTGGAAGTAAAAACTTATTTTTACTTTTTAGCATATATCTTAATATAAGTCATTACGTTTGCTGAAGCAAAAAGGAAAAAAAAATGACAAATTGATTTCATCTGTAAAGTAACAAGAAGTTTACAAAAGAAAATTTTAGCAGTAGCTGTAACTGAGTCCACCTCCAAATAATTGATTATAAATACAGTTATCTGATTTAAAATTAGTTTCTCTTAGTTATTAATATTATGTCATACTACTGTTAAATTATTGTTATTAAATAAACATTATTACCACTATAATAATTATAGTTCCATCACAATAAACGCATAATAAATACACACACTCTATTATCATAAAGGCTGTTCTAATTAGTTAACTACAATATAAATGACTGTGTTATAATTAATGGTCAGATCTAATCCACAGTAAGGTATGGTATGCGAAAAATTAATTTACATTGTTACAAGTCAACTTTAAATTATCGAGGGTAGGAAGAAAAAAGAAAAGAAAAATTAAACCTCAAGCTCGCCAGAAAGATATTGCCTTTCAAATTCGGCATTCTCTCCAACATAGGACGAAATCATTCTTTTGATCTGACGCTGTTTCAAAAGTAGACCAAGGCCAAAATCATCAACACCTGCATTATTTGACACTACTATCAGATCTTTTGGTTTGGTTGTCAATAGGGCATTGATCAAGTTATCTGGAATTCCACACAGACCAAAACCTACAATACACAAATACACTATATAGTAAAATACATCTAAAACACACAAACGCTCTAAAACACAGAAATACTGAAAAGTAAGTTAAAATTCAATCTATAAAGTTGTATTGACATACAGAAAAAATGTTACAATGACATACAGAAACAACGTTGACGGACAGACAGGGATAGAAGAATTATGAAAGATGAGAGAGAGGGGGAGAGAGAGATGAAGGAATGGATGGAAGAGAAAGAGACAGATTCAGGCATTATGGAATATTTGATCTTCTGTCTGATAATATAATGTTCAACCGAACAAAAATAATTGATAATTGCATTGGAAGGCTACAAAGCTTCATAGAGATTGTAGAAATCTAAGAAAAAACTACCTAAAAGAGAATGATATAACAAATCATGACCAAAAACCTCCTGGTTTTTCCAATTTGGTTAGATTCTTTCTAGTTTTGGTGATATTATTTAACTGGTTAGGTTTAATACTTTTAAAAATATGGTATATCAAATCACAGCTTCATGGCATCAAATCAGCACTTCCTGGCTCTACCAATTCAGCAAAATCATTTCTGGTTTTATTAAGGTTTTTGAACTTATTTGGCTACCAGCTTTAAAATATGATAGGTCTAATCATGGCTATAATTATGGCTAGAAACATCCTGGCTTTTCCAATTTAGTCAGATTCTTTCTCATTGTGTCTATTTTATTGGTACTTGTTAATTAAAGGAAACCCACTCAAGAAGTGATGTTAGGTTAATCCTAACTAAAAATATAACATTTAGTTTATGTAATAATATAATTTGGGCAATATATTAGCACATTAGGGGGGAGGGTGGGTTATAAGATGTTTGGATAGCTTCCCTAATCTAACATAGCATACCCCCCCCCCTAATGTGCAAATATATAGTCCAAATTATACAAGTCCAATTCATTCTATCACCCAACGCTTGTCTTTGTGGCTATGAAACCAATTTTCTGATGTCTAACCTAAGCGTAATTCTTGAGTGTGTTTCACTTAATTACCAAGTACTATTTTTTTTAATGGTTAGGTTAACCCATTTAGAAATACAGTATGACAAAGCCAAAGACCACCTGGCTTCAGTTCGGTCAGATTCATCCTGGTTTTATTGAGGTTTTTTAACTTGTTTTGCTACCAACTTTAAAGATATGATATGTTTGATCATGGCTAGAGATGTCCTGGCTTTTCCGAATCGGTGAGACTCTTTCTCGTTCTCCCAATTTTATTTTGTGCTTTTAATGCTTATATAAACCCATTAGAAATGTAGTATGTCAAAGCTTGAGACCTCCTGGCTCCAATTCTTTCGAATTCATTCTGGTTTAATTGAGGTTTTACAACTGGTTTTGCTACCGACTTTAAAAATATGATATGCCTAATCATGGCTAGAGACCTCCTGGCTATTCTAATTTGGTTAGAATCTCTCTCGTTGTTTTTTTTTTTTTTTTTTTTTTTTGGGGTGGCGCTTCGCGCCACCCCAACACCTAGTTGGTGGGGCGCTTCGCGCCCCCCAAGCCCCCCCGCGCGCGTAAGTCGTTACGCGCCATATTAGTTACGCGCCATTGTAGTTGTGTCCCTGTGTCCCACCTGTGAATATAGATAGATTTATATATGTGTTTCAAACTACGTAAAAATTGCGAATATACAACATTCTTGGCTTTCCCATTGTCTGTCCATATACAAAGCCGTATGTACTAATAATGACGTCATATGCAAACGCTCTTTTTACAAACAAACAAACATGCATACACACAACTCGTTTTTATATAGATAGATAGATAGATAGATACAATACAAATTAACTACGTAAAACTTGTGAATATACAACAGTCTTCGCTGTCCCATTGTCTGTGCGTATAAATAGATTGTCAGGTTTACCGACCCTCAAAGATGCAACATACAATTGTACATTGGTAAAGCAATCTGTATTAAGATCTATACCGCATTTTTCTAGTGATTGCCCTTGAGCTTTGTTGATGGTGGTTGCAAATGCTAATCGAATTGGGAATTGCAATCTTTTAAATTGAAAAAGCAGATCCGTTGGAATCATGGGAATGCGAGGAATAAGAACAGCCTCACCCTCATAAGGCCCTGTCAAGATTGTGGCCTCTATTAGGTTTTCCATTGTTTTTTTTTACGGCAAGTCGCGTGCCATTGCAAAGCTTTGGTGGGTTGATATTTCTTAAAAGTATTATTGGTACGCCTATTTTTAGTTGTAGCACGTGTGGTGGAAACCCTGAAGGATCTATGGAATTTAAAAATTCAGATGGATAATTAACCGCTTCATTTGGTTCCAAAATACAAATTAACTGCGTAAAACTTGCGAATATACAACATTCTTCGCTGTCCAATTGTCGCTGCATATAAATAGATTGTCAGGTTTACCGACCCTCGAACATGCAACGTACAATTGTCCATGGGAAAAACAATCAGTATTAAGATCTATACCACATTTTTCTAATGATTGACCTTGAGCTTTGTTAATGGTGATTGCAAATGCTAATCGAATTGGGAATTGCAATCTTTTAAATTGAAAAGGCAGATCCGTTGGAATCATGGGAATGCGAGGAATAAGAACAGCCTCACCCTCAAAAGGCCCTGTCAAGATTGTGGCCTCTATTAGGTTTTCCATTGTTTTTTTTACGGCAAGTAGAGTGCCATTGCAAAGCTTTGGTGGGTTTATATTTCTTAAAAGTATTATTGGTACGCCTATTTTTAGTTGTAGCATGCGTGTGGCAAACCTCGTTTTTGCCATTCCACTGAGTACATCCAGCATCGCACTGACCCAAACACTTCAAGTTTTACTACGTAGTTTATCAGTGATTTCAACTTTTGCCGGAAGACACGGGCCGTAATGTCATGCCTATGAACCGCCGATTGTCCTTGAAGTAAAAGCTGCAGTATCTCGTCCCAAGATTGATTACATGTAAATGTAATAAATAAATCTGGACGACCATAGAGACGAACATACGCAATAGCATCTTGAGCATATTCATGCATATGACGGGGACTGCCAGCATATGACGAAGGTAAAATTGTTAATCTTCCAACGTTTGTGGTATTACCGTCATTTATAACTGCATCTCGCAAATGAATGTATTGTTCAGAGCGGAGCTTGGTCTGATTCAGGCGGATATATAGCAAACGTTCTGATTCAATTTCAGCATACATATCAACGACGAATTGGTGAAACAATTCACGGCATTTTAAAATATAATTTTCTTCATCCTGCCGAATCATTAGTCTATAGGAATAATAATGCATTGCACTGCATTTCTTATTCATTTCTTTGTTAGTGGCTGGATTCATCAATTTAATATTAAAGTGATAGCCGTCGGCTCCATCCCAAAAAATGATAGGATATTGTAGGGCATCGTAGCATCGATGAGTTTCAGCAATTCTTAACAACTGAGCGTTTCGCTTATGAAGAATAATATCTCGAGGTAAAAACTGATCACCGACCATAACGATTGCCACTTCGTCGATAGTTGGAGCATTGTATCTACGCACATGTTGGCCAGGAGGCGTTTTGTCAGCGGAAATAACAATTTTATGCGTATCAGTAGGCATCAAATCGATGGCTGTTTTGAACAGACGCACTAAATTATTATTTTCGTGGAAAAGATGTTGCAATTGGGAAACGATTGTCCTTTCAACGTTGGGAGAAATTTCGCAACGTGCATTCAATTCAGAATTTCTATCACTGATGAAGTACAATTGTAAAAATTTATGATTCTCGCCTGAGAATGGTAGAAGGGACCCTGCTCTATGATAAATTTGCCCTTTTACTTTGAAAGTAGACATAAATTGATCTGGATTTTCGATTTGGGCTCCAAACGACGTCATTTGGAAACATGAGTTGTATTTTCTGATTTTTGACAAAAAACGCTTAGATTCTGACGTAGTTCCAGTAAGGAAAGTCTTCAATGGCTCTGGTGGTGCAGCCAATAGAGGAAGTTTAACTTTTCCTGAGGCGCAACACATTCCCATTGTTTCACCATTGAATTTCAAGGCCTTGCAATAGGGACAAATTTTAGACATTGTCCCGATTTGAACACATCTACTCAAGCTATAATCATCGACTGGGTTGTACCTGAATGCCAGGCGATAACTTTCAGGTTGCTCTGATTCCTCGGCACGCTTTCTTTTCTTACTTTCTCTATCAGCAGCAAGCCTGATTTCTTGCTGTTCTTGTGATTCCTCGGCACGCTTTCTTTTCTTACTTTCTCTATCAGCAGCAAGCCTGATTTCTTGCTGTTCTTGTAATTCCTCGGCACGCCTTCTTTTTTCACTTTCTCTTTTAGCAGCAAGTCTGCTTCCGCGTTGCTCTGGTAGTTCCTCGGCACGCTTTCTGTTCTTTCTTTCTCTATCAGCCTCAAGCCTGTTTCCTTGCTGTTCTTTTGATTCCTCGGCACGCTTTCTGTTCTTTCTTTCTCTATCAGCCTCAAGCCTGTTTCCTTGCTGTTCTTTTGATTCCTCGGCACGCCTTCTTTTTTCACTTTCTCTTTTAGCAGCAAGTCTGCTTTCGCGTTGCGCTGGTAGTTCCTCGGCACGCTTTCTTTTCTGACTTTCTCTATCAGCAGCAAGTTTTTTGGCATAGACTCTTTGAGCATCTTCATCGGCTTTTGCCATGGTAAGTTCATCAGTCATTGTAAACTTAAACATTAATAGATTTCTACGTGAACATATGTCTTAAATATCTTGAATGACGTCACCGTCAAAGCAAAAATGACGACAACTAATTTCATGACGTCAGTCAACACAGAAACATGACGTCACCTGATCCACAGACAGACACACAGACAGACAACTTATTTATATATATATAGATATATATATACATATATTTTGTAAGTAGATGGTGCGGAGACCGGATGTACTCGGGTGAGGATTGGTGAGTAGACTCTAAAGATATTTTAAGTGTGAATGTATTTAATAGTTATTTATGTTTTGTTTTGTTTTTTTCCCAAATAACGGGCCATTGAGCCCTTTGGGATATTTTTGTTTATAAATGGATGAATATTGATAATAAAAGGAACTCGAACAGAAATTACTTCGTATATGAAAGGGACTGCTTCCTTGTGAACGCCCCGCTCTTTACGCTGAAGTTTTTACTGTTTTAAAAAATAGAGTTAAGAGAAAGAGTCAGACTTTAGCGTGAAGAGCGGGGTGTTGATGAGGAAGCAGCCCCTTTCATATATAAGCAATTTCTGTTCGTTTCATGTTTTAATGTCACTCCTTACTTTAAGTTAAAAAACCCTTGTTTTATTTAATTTAATTTCTGAACGTTTTTGAAGCAGTGCATGTTTTGATTTATGCTCTCCGCAGATGAATAATTAAAACGAAATTTGCATATTTATTTTTTTTGGCTAAATGGCTTTCTCATAGTTTTGATCGAATGATTTTGAGAAAAAAAGGAGCGGGGAAGGAGGTCTAATTGCCATAAGATTATTTGGTTACCTAAAAAGGCAACTAGAACTTCTATTTTTTTATTAGTAAAATTATTAGTAAAAATAAATTTTATTAGTTAAAGATATACGTAACTTACAAATTAGCTTACGTAAGGAACTTCTGTATTCTCATATTTTTATTACATATATGAGGGGGTTCACCCCCTCGTCAGTACCTCGCTCTTCACGCTAAAGCTTAAATTTTGTCCCGATTTCTTAAGAATGACCCCTGAATCACAAAAGCCATAGAATAAATAGTTGAAATTTCTAAAAATACTTTAGCGTAAAGAGCAAGGTATTAGGAGGAGGTGAGCTCCTCATATGCGTAATAATTTCTGTTCCTTTTAAGTTTTAATGCTGCTCCTTACTTTCAGTTGAAAAAACTTTGTCATATTTATTTTTTCATTGTTTTTTTAAATAATGCTAAAAAATCCTGCTCTCCCTTCATGGAAATTTTCTTCCCCCATGACAAATTCCTCCATGAAAAGTTCCCCCAGCATATCCCTCTCTTCTCAACTCTTGCCCCCAACCAAATGAAAACGCCCCTAAAAACGTCTGTACACTTCCCAATAATCATTACTATATGTAAGCACTGGTCAGTGTAACTTTTAGCCCCTCTCACGGGGACTGTGGGGGAGTAAGTCGTCCCAAAAGACACAAAGTAGTTATAAGGATTTTCGACTACGCTGAATAAAATGGCTATCTCAGAATTTTGATCCGGTTACTTTGGGAAAATAATTAGCGTGGGAGGGGGGCCTAGGTACCCTCCGATTTTTTTGGTCACTTAAAAAGGGCACTAGAACTTTTCATTTCCGTTAGAATGAGCCCTTTTGTATCATTCTAGGACCACTGGGTCGATACGATCACCCCTGAAAAAAACAACAAAAAAAAACACGCATCTGTGATCTGCCTTCTGACAAAAAATACAAAATTCCACATTTTTGTAGATAGGAGCTTGAAACTTCTACAATAGGGTTCTATGACTTTTAGGGGTTGTTTCCCCCTATTTTCTAAAATAAAGCAAATTTTCTCAGGCTCGTAACTTTTGATGAGTAAGACTAAACTTGATGAAGCTTATACATTTAAAATCAGCATTAAAATGCGATTCTTTTGATGTAGCTATTGGTATCAAAATTCAATTTTTTAGAGTTTTGGTTACTATTGAGCCGGGTCGCTCTTTGCTACAGTTCGTTACCACGAACTGTTTGGTAAAGTTGGAGGACAAGCAATATAAACAAAGGTATTTTATTTCAAATGACAATACAATTAAGTATGTAAATACAAAGAAGGATAGAATGTAAGAAAAATGAATTTTCATGTTACCGGTACTAGACGATTAATCTTATAAGCAAGGCTCTCGTATTGGAAGCCCCCGTGGAACTCTGGGATCAAAGCATCCATGAAGAATCCTTTTAGCTTGGGAAATATCTTATCGGTCCAAAAGCCTGGATCACGGTCTATCTTTTCAATATAGAAATCTTTCTGGGTAAAAATCCTGAAAAAGCAAGTATCCAGCTGAGCACATTCAAGTTGACATTGTACTTGGTAAATGTAGTTGTGGCCTCGTTTAAGGTTGACCAGTCCATTCTTTCCAACTTCCATGCAACAGTCCGCTTTAGCCTCTTTCCGGTTCTTTATCCACTTGCCTATCCCCACATTTTTCGCAGTTGCATACCTCGCTTTGATTTAATTTTCCCCATGATTTCAGCTTTGTATGCACAACTTTACTGAAGGCTCCTGACTATTTCTCATTTCTAGGTTTCTTCATTGCATTGAAATAATTTATGAAAATTTCACACTCTAATAAGAAGCAGCTGATTATACCAGCTTGTCATTTTGGTCTCTAGGGAGTATTATCGGCGATCTGAAACGATTTTTTCTGGCAACCGACTTGTAAAAATTTCAGGTAGCTGAAAATATTCTATGGTACTGTAAGAAAACAAGAAAATACATCGAAAAATGGTTCCAATCATCTTACAGGTTATTGTCTTCTGCTCATGATAGTACCGATTTTGTTCCAAAAGCAATATCCTTCATAGAGTAAACTTGTGAAAAAGACCTAGACCTTTTCTAAGATTTATAAGCAATTAGAGGAAATAGAGCAAAATCCTTTCAAACATTTTATAGCATCTTCAAGAAGCTATGGCCTGATATTAAAAGCGACAACTTCCGCCAATGAATACTTGAGTACTTTTTAAATATAAATTTTCAATTTAACATAGGATTTTCGAGTTCCATCAGTTCACTTAATCACGGCCTTAAAGAGGAATATAACTAATCAAAAAGATGAAAACCAAAAATAAAATCAAGATAATAAAACACATTGGTTATTCTTGTCCTATCCAAAAACAATAGCAACAAATCAGAATCCCATTTATAATAGAATCACTTCGGTCCAATCCAGAAACATACATTCTGAATTGGACAGAAATAACCTTATGACTGCTACTAATACCAAATTCATTGCAGCACAAAGCTGCACAAGTGCAACATAGCTGCACATGCTACTCCTCTATTCCAACCTCTTCAAAACTCTCTATTCCCTCCTATGAAGTTTCAATTTCTTTTAAATCCTTATTTTCATGACCTCTTGCTACCCATTCAGGGGCAACGTTCTTTTCGTTCAACCCTTGGTGGATGGGCAAAAAGTCCATTTTTAGGCAATTTATCATCATTCGTCTTCAAAACATGACAAAGCCAATTAACTTTACTGCACATTGCGTTTTAACTTGCTTCCTTGATTGGAATAAAAGCAACTTCATTGCAACTTGATTTCAATTTTCTGTTTTATTTTTTTGATTCGTTTTATCTCTTTTAAGTCATTATTGTTTTTTGTTTCTCCTTGCCTTGATTTTTTTTTTCTTCTCCGATTGTGCTCAAGACGGTTTAATGATCAAAAAATCATAAATGCATATGTTGTATTATTATTCATTTGTGAATTTCAAGTCTTAGACCTGACTTCTCATTATCTTTTGTCATTGTCATTTGTCTTTAAAACATGACCTTTCTCCTCTTCAATTGTGCTCAAGACGGCTTAATGATCACAAATTCATAAATACATATGTTATATTATTATTCATTTGTGAATTTCAAGTCTTAGGCCTGACTTCTCATCATCTTTTGTCATTGTCATTGTCATTTGTCTTTAAAACATGACCTTTCTCTTCTTCAATTGTACTAAAGACAGCTTAATGATCACAAAATCATAAATGCATATGTTATATTATTATTCATTTGTGAATTTCAAGTCTTAGGCCTGACTTCTCATTATCTTTTGTCATTGTCATTAAAACATGACCTTTCTCTTCTTCAATTGTGCTAAAGACAGCTTAATGATCACAAAATCATAAATGCATATGTTATATTATTATTCATTTGTGAATTTCAAGTCTTAGGCCTGACTTCTCATTATCTTTTGTCATTGTCATTTGTCTTTAAAATATGACCTTTCTCTTCTTCAATTGTGCTAAAGACAGCTTAATGATCACAAAATCATAAATGAATATATTATATTATTATTCATTTCTGAATTTCAAGTCTTAGGTCTGACTTCTCATTATCTTTTGTCATGGTCATAGTCATTTGTCTTTAAAACATGACCTTTCTCTTCTTCAATTGTGCTCAAGACGGCTTAATGATCACAGAAATCATAAAGGCATATGTTATATTATTATTCATTTGTGAATTTCAATAGTCTTAGACCTGACTTCTCATTATCTTTTGTCATTGTCATTGTCATTTGTCTTTAAAACATGACCTTTCTCTTCTTCAATTGTGCTCAAGACGGCTTAATGATCACAAAATCATAAATGCATATGTTATATTATTATTCATTTGTGAATTTCAAGTCTTAGGCCTGACTTCTCATTATCTTTTGTCATTGTAATTGTCATTTGTCTTTAAAACATGACCTTTCTCTTCCTCAATTGTGCTAAAGACAGCTTAATGATCACAAAATCATAAATGTATATGTTATATTATTATTCATTTGTGAATTTCAAGTCTTAGACCTGGCTTCTCATTATCTTTTGTCATTGTGTTACGGGGGGGGGGGTAAAGTTATTTTACTTGGAACATGTGAACTTAGTAGTTAAGGGGCATAGACTGTAAGGGTTCTATTGACAAGTCTCTATAATCATGGAGACAAAATCATTATCATGATGTTCAGGTCTGCCGAGAGGGGCAGATTCCCTTGGGAACGATCCAGTAGACAATAGGAACTGTACTTGGTACCTTGACTCAAAGACAAACACAATTATTGACAATAATTTTATTTTCTTACTTCATATACAACTTCAGGTAAAATGACTTCAACGTGAGTTAGCAGTATAATACGCATCAAAGACAGAGTACTGAATAATACTGAATTACTCTCCTGACTTCCAGGTCTACCTTATATATCCAGAATCAACCCGGATTTCTAAATTGAGCACTGGGTAGACTGACCTCAGAAATGTTGCAATACAACTCTTCTTTTAATTATCTAGCATATGGCCTAACCTCCTTGCAAAAGATTTATTACAACGAGGATTTTCACCTCTAGTTTGTTGACCAAACCAGTAATAGAAATCTGGTTTCTAATTAGCTTTAATCAAAAGTTACATTTTTGAATCTAATTTTGATAGTTTAAAAAGTATCATTTTTGCTTGCTGTAAAACTTATGCCAAAGTAAAAAGTATCATTTTTTGCTTGTTGTAAAACTTGTGCCAAAAGGCACAAATTCTATGGGATAATGAATTTACCTTTAAAATCTTTAGACATATAAGAGATTCTTATTTTAATTTTTTACAGTGAACAAATGAGGGATTTGGTTTTGAGTTCTGTAAGGGAAAGGGGGGTTGCTGATCCATATGTTACAATTGTCATTGTCATTCGTCTTTAAAACATGACCTTTCTCTTCTTCAATTGTGCTAAAGACGGCTTAATGATCAAAAAATCATAAATCCATACGCTATATTATTATTCATTTGTGAATTTCAATAGTCTTAGACCTGACTTCTCAGCATCTTTTGTCATTTATCTTTAAAACAGGACCTTTTTCTTCTTCAATTGTGCTAAAGAAGGCTTAATGATAAAAAAAAAATCATAAATGCGTATTTCAAATTATTATTCATTTGTGAATTTCAATAGCCTTAGACCTGACTTCTCATTATCCTTTGTCATTGTCATTAAAACATGACCTTTCTGTTCTTCAATTGTGCTAAAGACGGCTTAATGATAAAAAAAAAAAAAAAAATCATAAATATATATTTTATACTATTATTCATTTGTGAATTTCAATAGCCTTAGACCTGACTTCTCATTATCTTTTGTCATTGTCATTTGTCTTTAAAACATGACCTTTCTCTTCTTCAATTGTGCTAAAGATGGATTAATGATAAAAGAAATCATAAAGGCATATTTTATATTATTATTCATTTGTGAATTTCAATAGCCTTAGACCTTACTTCTCATTATCTTTTTGGAATACTGTCATAAATGTCCATTTTGGCTTTAAATCTTTTACTACAAAAGAGTCATTATGTCTTATGGTAATTTTTGGTAACTTTGATCTAAACAGATGAATGAATAAAAAAAAGGAATTAATAGACAAATTACCTCCAACAAGAAGTTTAGAGCCATCTGGAATATCTTTCACTGCCTCAATTGGGTCTTCATAAAAATGTGCAGCTTTGCTTGCAGACGTTGAAAAAAATGAAATAATTCTCTGCAAAGAAAGACTAAGTATTTTTTTTTATTTAAACAATCACTATTTAATAAATTACTAATTAAATGAACAGATTTAACTGGATTGTCATAGAATGTGTAGCTTTACAAGTAGAAGTTGAAAAAAATTTCCTAAAAAGAAAACTATAATTATTTAAAAAGATTTAAATAACTAGTCAAATTGATTGAAATAAATAATTGGATAAGTTTAAATAATTAATTATACTGAATTTGATTTGATTAATATTTTATTTTCTATACTTTTTAATCATAGCCTACTATCTGGTTATTCTAAACCAATTAGGCTGCACAGGACATAGTATTGTTATTGGCTGTGTACACATAGTTATTCTTTACATAGCTACTCTAGAATGCACACAACTAGTCAAAAAAGGCAAGATGTTTATATTTTTCTAATGAAGATAAGAAAAAAAAGTTATTTACTTAAATTAGGGGGGAGGCTTTCCGAAAATCGTTCATTAAGAATTCTAATCATACAGGATGATATAAGGTAAAGCTGGTTCACAGATATACATATGTTTCTGATCAGCCATATTTTTCAGACATTTATGAGGTATCAATACACATTCATCACTAAAAACATAATACTACTTATAAGGCTATATGGATGCAAGTATAGTTGTATCTGACAATTATCTATGACAAATATGGCTGATGAGAAACGTATGTGAACCATTTTACTTTATATTATCTATTATTAAAATTATATTAAAAGCTTATTATATTAATTTTAATTTAAATTAATATATTTACATTATTATATTAATATATTAATTTATATTACAAGCTTTTGCTTGTTTTGTTTGTTATATATATATATATATATATATATATATATATATATATATATATATATATATATATATATTTATATATATATATATATATATATATATATATTATATATATATATATATATATATATATATATATATATATTATATATATATATATATATATATATATATATATATATATATATTATTTATATATACTTTATATTACATATATCATCCTGTTTAAATATAGTCCTCCTTTGTCTTTTTAATGTCAGCCATCAAGAATCAGTCTGTATTTTTCTGAATGTTGACAAATTACTTTTATTCATAAGGTAAAAATAACTTATACATAACAAGATGGTTAAAGCTGTAGCTATAATTGAGTCCTTGTTTCATTTTTTTGGAGGGGGGGAGGTTGCATTCAAACTGTTTTTTTAAGATGATAAAATTTATTAATACAAATAAAACATCCAAAATAAAATACTCCCAGCAAGACTTTATGGCCAGGAATGCAGGGAAAAAGGAAAACAAACAAAAGCAAAAGCTTTTGACAAGGTGTAACATGACCTCTTGTTATTGAAGTTAAATGCTTATGGAATCCATGTTGAGCTTATAGGTTGGACTGAGGATTTTTTGTCAAATAGAGCTCGGAAGTTTCCCATAAATACCAAAAATGGTAACAGCTCCTCTGAGTCAGCTGTATTTCTCAGGGTGTCCTGTGTGGAACTATCTTGGGGCCTATATTGTTTCAAGCACGGATCCAGAGCCTTAATTTGGTAGGGGCAGCAGTACTGAAAGAAGAAAGCAGAACATCCCCCCCCCCACCTCTCTACAATTTTGTTTAAAATCATTGAATTAAGGCTGGGTTTGATATTGGCATTACACAATGCAATGGGAGATCAACTGGATCACTTTGTTGCTAACATAAGGCACTGGGAAACTTTGTTGAGGTCAAGATTGCCACTAACCATCAATATCTGTTGGCCAATTCGAGGGGATCCCATTCAAAGGTTAGGTTTTACACTTGTTGCCTGTTACATTTGGTAAGTTATAATATTTGCAATGGCTCTTTTATACCATGACACCACATTACCATGTGCAAGTTTGCAATATAAGATGAATAGATAATTTAAGCATTTGGACACCAATGTGAAAGGCTCCTATAGAAATAAGACAAAAAAAATATAGAAAAATCCTTTCTTAAAATATAAAGTCCATGAACGTATCCATTGTTTAAATGACAATGTCTGAGGGTGGGGGGGATTATTTCTAATGTTTTTACCAGTGCTGTTAGCAAAGGTACTCAGAAGCGAAGAAAAAAGGGCAAGGAATAAGAAAAAGCCTGGTAAGTTGGCTGGGAAAAAAGACAAGTGTTGCTGAGGCTGCAAAATTCAGTCCAATCAAGGTGAAAAGCAGACACAGCAAAAGATTGGCAGAAGATAAACAGTGCATTTTGATGCAGTGGACAACAAACTCTTGAGCCAGTTTGATTTTTTGTCCAAAATTTTTCTCTACAAGACTAGAAGAGAACTGAATCAGGTTCAGAATATGATGTCAAGACAAATGAGTAAACGGGGTGATAAATGGTGCTAGTTTACCTGGCCCTAGCAGCAGGAAATGCATCTTCCAAAGAATATTACCAAGCAAAGAACCTCATTGAGACACACCAGAAAGAATAGTTGGTATTATGGTGCCCTGCAACAGGTTCATTGTGTGAGAAAAAAATAAGTATAACAAGGTCTCATGTTAAGGGAGATATGAAATATACTCAATTAACAATTGACATAGACTTAAGTGAAGAAATTGAGAAGTAAAATTTCCAACTCTTGATTGGTCTCTCAACTCTTGATTGGAAATCTCTTTAAAATAGGATGCAAAGCCATTCAGCATACAGAAAGATACAACCTTGACCCTTATAATAAATGACAAGCCAGCATCTTTGTCATGACTGTAAGCTATTTCAGTGCCACCAAATGAGAGAGACACTAGATAGTTGCCAGATGAATTGGCATCATTGTCAGGGTTCTTTATACAAGGCTGTGTGGCTGCTAGCAAGGAGGTAAACATTAACAGCATTGAAGAAGGAATCGTGAATTTTTTCAAGTTCATTGACGGAAATAAAATTATTTCATTTGGGCATATGTTTAACAAGTATGCACAGGTTAGGCTTCTCTGATTGTCAGCTCCTGCTGGTGTATACGATCTACATCAGGCCTATCCCCAAGTATTGCTGTTCCATTTGGGGGTCCTCAACTCAGAACACACCTTACATGGCAGCTGAACTAGAAGATATTCAAAAACATGCTACTAAGATAATACTAGGACCCAGTTTCAGCAACTACAAAAGTGCCCTTGAGGTCTTGAATTCGCCCACCTTACTCAATCAAAGACATGAGCTAATAACGAAATTTGGGAAATCACTATTAACAAATAAGAAGCACCAATCCACACTTTTATCATCCACATCAATCAGCAGACATACTAGGCATTACAACAAACTAGAACTAGTCAAGTCATGTATGAACAGATTTGCAAACTCCTTTGTACCATATTTCGTAAGTGCATTTAGCAAGTAAATTGAAAGTTGTGCCATATTTTGTAAGTGTAGCTAACAAGTGACCATTTTGCAATTGTAAAAGTAGCCTAATTTAGTGTTCATTTTTGAGTGCTATGATAGCTATTTCATTAAACAAATACAAAAACAAATACAAACATTTATTATGTACATTTTATCTGTGTCTCTGTCTCTAGGGAGCAGTGATAAGTGATACCACCCTTTGCATGCTTATACAGGCCACAGCACTTTCACTGCCCAGCCTTCTTATCTTGGCTCCCCCAAATAGCCCAGAAATGCTTCAGTCTTGCGTTTATAACACATGCCGTCTTTGAACAATTTTATTGTATGGATATGTTTCATTGTTTTTATTTCAGAAAATGATCAATTTTTCAGCTGTTATTTTTCATATATAATGCTGAATAGTATAATTTAGGAAGTATTCTTTAAAAATTCATTTGGAAGGGGCAATAGCCTCCATTCCTCCTCCTCTTGTATATGTGCTTGCATTGTTTGGTATGTATGTCAACAGCTGTTCAACAAACGTAAAGATTTAACTGATTTTATATGTTGATGACTGCAAGCTACTAGGGTTAGCCAGATGTAATGAAAAACCTCCAATTGTTCAGGATGATCTCAAGACTGAGGCCTGCAGTTCAATGTATCCAAATGTAAAATTCTTCATCTTGGCTGAAATAACCCCAATTCATAAAATAACACCAGCTTGAGGTGGTAACTGAAGAAAAAATTTAGATGTTATTACTGACAAGGAGCTTAAGTTTCATAGCTATACACGAGATCAAGCTGCAAGACCAAACTCAGCCCTTGGACTCATCAAGAGAACTTTCACAACCAGGAAGCTGTGTGAGGTAACAAAAGTCTATAAGGCATTAGTAAGACATTCCCAGTGTAAAACGTATGCAAAGTGCTTGAAAATGTTCAGTGCCAAGCCACCAAACTAGTACCAAGTCTACAAGAAAAAACTTATGAAGATCACCATAGATCTCTAAAACTCTCTAAAGGGAAATACAGATGAAAAAGGTGAGATTTATTCATGACTTGCAAGTTGCTTGAATACTTAAGTCTAAGTTCAGTTTTGTCTTTGCCTGGTAAATGTTTAGTTTCATCACAAGCTGTCTTAAATGGAAACAATGCTGCAAAGCAGCATCGTTTCCAGTTTAGAACACTTAGAAATGCTAACTTTGGAAGAGCATCCATTTTTTAGCTTTCAAAAATACCCCTTCAACAAACTAAAAATGCATAAAGTGGACAGGATTTTGAAGCCAACAGAAATGTTGGGGTTGTAGAATATGAATGAAATTATATTTCAAATACTATTTCCAGTCATCACTGGTAATGACCATAAAATAGTAACTCAAAAGATAATTAAAAAACGTATGCACACATTAAGGCTAATTATGCACTTTCACTTTTGAGTTTAAACTAGCCAGTGAACCAGTGAATCAGAGCAATTAAATAAATATTACATTTATGTTCTGTTGATTTAAAGAATTGCCTTCTGATGGAATTGAGATTATACAGCTTCTCAGGTCAAGATTCAATTTGTTTGAAAAGATGCTTTGGTTATGGGAAGGCCTTGGTGAAACAAATTTGGTTGAATACTGAGGTAACATTACCTACAGAGAAAGCAAATTAGTCCATGAGCCCTACAGGCAGCAGGGTGAGATCTGTATTCTATATTTATTGAATAATTATTTGGCTTGAAGCCTGAAGGAATAAACAAAAAGTAGGTCATAAACATCAACTAACAAGTCAACCAATCAGACTACAGATCTTGCCCTGCTGCCCATGGGGCTCATGGACTAATTTGCTTTGCTTTATAGGTAATGTTATATATAGGCAAAATTGGACATTTGTTTTCTTCAAACATCTGGCTAGTTTAAACTTGCAAGTGAAAATAACATCAATGGATGCATGAGTTTTTTAATTATCTTTCAACTTCCTACTATACAGAAGTTACCAGTGATGACTGGAATTAGTATTTTGAATATAATTTCATTCATATTGTACAACCCCAACATTTCCCTTGCTTCAAAACCCTACCCACTTTATACAATTTTAGTTTGCCCCATGGAGTAGGAGGGTCAAACAGAAATGAATGTGCTTCTAGAATTAGCACTTCTAAGTGCTCTAAACTGGAATCTATGCTGCTTTGCAGCATAGTTTCCAGTTTAGACAGCTTGTGATGAAACTAAACAATTACCCTATGACCCTCAACAGTACCATCAGAGAAAATAGCCAAAAACTACAGGTCCCTAGAAGGCAACAATGTGTTCATCAGATCTTCTACACTGTTTGGTTCATACCACTGTGGACTAGTCTCTTAGATGCCATGGTTCAATCCAAGACTGCTCAACAATTCAAGAAGGGCAATGATTGGTACTGGACAAATGTGGAATGGAAGCTAACTTGGGATAGTGCCTGACCTTGTTGAAGCTCACACCCAAAGCAAGATTCTCTACAGGATGTTCAACACCACCTTATCTTGCTGGTCAATCTAATTTGAGATAATAAAATTTGAAGCCTTACCAAGGTTTTTTTTCCTAAATTTAAGAAACAGATCTTCAAAACCTTGCAAATTGGGATTGAGCAAAGGTAGCCTATGAGGCTTCCAAACACTTTTTGTGCTTCAGTTGATCAGAAAATCTATTTTGCAAAGTTTCACTTTTATGACATAAGGGTTATTAAATGTCATTACCACTAGAGGGAGAAGAAATGGAATTAGACATTTCAAAACATCTTCACAGGAGACAAGGGCAGATCAAGAGCAAAATCCAGGGGGAAGGCAATGTGACGAGGGCATCAATAATTTACCAAATTGACAAGTTTATTCTAGAAAAAATTGAGCAACAGAAATAAAACATGTAATGAGAGGACCAGAAAAGCCTTGGGGGGGGGGGTCTGCTAGCGGGCCATTAAGGATCTAGATAGGCCTTCCTGGGAATTTCATTCATCTAGGCCTACCTCAATCCCTTTCCAAGATATCAAAAAGCCCTAAACTAGAATTTTTGGTCAATGCTGATATTACCTGAACAATTGTTTTGGGTCATGAAACTATTTTTAATAGATGCATTTTGACTTTTTGAACATCTTTTCTCTCTTGCAAAACTACTGCAAACTCATCATTATGGAGTTATTATATATTTCCACATTAGGGGGGGGGAAGCATAGCATATATTAAATACAACAATGGTTAGTTTATGTATTTAATATATGCTATGCTTTACCCACACCCCATAATGTGCAAATATATAGCCCAAATTTGTTTCTAAACAATTACAGATTTGCAATTTCAAATATCTGATCAACCAAAACGGAAATGATTGCAATTCTATAGGCCTAAGTGTAAATATAAGAATATTTGGGCCAGAATAACTCCATAATGGTGAGTTTGCAGTAGTTTTGCAAGAGAGAAAAGATGTTCAAAAAGTCAAAATGCATCTATTAACAATAATTTCATGACCAAACAATTGTTCAGGTAATATCAACATTGACCAAATTTTTTACCCAAAAGAGCATAAAAAAGGTGATGTGTTCACTTTCATCCTAGCTAGACTAGCCTAAGTAAAAATCTAAATATTTGCCATTGTTTCCTTCTGGACAAGTCAACCCATAAACTAGCACTTTCATTTTAGGAGTTTTTGAGTGCGTTCTTAGTCTTAAAATTTTCCATATTTTTTACTGTTTATCTAACCTTAACTCTATGTCCTATGATAGCCTGTCAGGGAGACAAAGAACTTTTTTAAGTAAACTGAGACATAAGAGGGAATATTAATGCAAGGAAAATCTGTTTACCTTATTATGAGCATTTCCATTCTTGATAAAAACGTCTGCAACAAATTTAAACATATTTTCAGTCAATATTCCCCGTTTTCAGGTTAAAAAAAGTTTTGCCAAATTTGAATATTACCAGCTGACTGATAGTTTAAGTGACATCTATCAAAGAATTGAAAAGATGACCTATTTTCTTCTAAGATCTTAAAAAGAGAACGAAAAGCTGACTTTTTAACACGACACGCAGTAAATAGACATTTCCAAAAATTCTCGAACGCTCTTGGAATTTACATTAATCTCTAAGAAGAAATATAATTTGTTATGTTCTAAGATTTGAAAATAATATTAGAATGCCTTCAATAATGTGACTACTGTTTTTCAAAAAAATAAAAAAATTCTCTCAGTAACTTTCAATTTGATTAAAATCCAATATTAGCTGGATTCTTCCAAGTTCTCCGGAGTATATTTCACAATTATTTTGAATTTTCCTGAAAACACGACCAAACTAAGAATTTGTGAAAAGGTTTACTGTAATATACAGAAACTAAATAACGGAAATTCATTTCGTCAAGCAATAAGCGAAATTGCAAGATCTTAAATTGGAGCAGTGACTAACTCCACAACCCATGTAATGAAAACAGTTTAACTTGCTCACCTGAATATAAGGATAGCATTCAAACTCAAAACAAACAGAAATTATATGAGAGAAACCTCGCCTTCCTCGCTCCTTGCACTAAAGACCTAAAGTTCTTTAAAAATACTTCTTATTCAAATTTAATGACCCTTGTGCTTGAAGAGTCGTTTTTAAAGAACTGGGACAAAAAGTGAACCTTTAGTGTCAAGAACAAGGGTTGAGAGAGTGGCAGTTTCCCTCATATATGGAAATTTCTCTGTTTAGTTTAAGTTATAACACTGCTCCTTACTTTCAGTTGAATTTTTTTTATTATAAATTAATTTCTGACCGTTTTTATAATCATGCCTGTAAATTATCACCCTCCCCCATACATCGTATAAACACTTACCTCTAGAGTTTCTTGTGGAAACCTTCCTCCCCACAGAAATACTGCAGTGGGAAGTCCTTTCTGAAGGGACTTCATTTTGTGACTATTCCCTCTTACTTACAGTTTGTTACCACGAGTGATTTAAACAGAATGATTGTCTAGCTCCAGAGATATAAACTGAATACAAAATATAGATATCACTATAGCCTTTTCATTGAACAAAGGTATGCATAGGAAACATATTGTTTCCTCCTATACTTCGAGGAAGAATTTCAAATTTGCTTCTAAAAGCAAAGTCAGTTCCCTAGTACTACCTTGGAAAAGAGCCAAACACGTCCCATTTTTCCTTAAAACACTTTCTATTGAAGACTTGGTCATAGAAACTTGCGAGACAGATAAAAACACACTGCTGGAAATGCAAATTCTTTTTCAGAAAGCTTTATGTGTTATAAATTTAAGAGGGCTTAATAATCCCAAAGAGGCAGCCCTTACGATTATCTGAAGTAGTTGTGTTATGGGAGTGACACTTTGGTTTCCCTTATTTTGTTTTTTCTACTGACGATTTCTAATTCAGATACATTACATAGAACACAGTTACATTATATATATAAAAAAAAAAATTAATAGCTACATAAAAAACAAAAGTCCTGTGGGTGGTTGTATATCCTAATCACCTTTCAACTAAAAATCAGTTAATAAATAATAACACGAAAATTAATTTATTGTTTTTTACACACAAAAAAGAAGTTAAAAAAAATCTCATCACAGCCTACTGACCTTCCTTAAAGACAAAAACCACTGTATTTCTTAAT
This sequence comes from Artemia franciscana, assembly GCF_032884065.1. Lineage (NCBI taxonomy): Eukaryota > Metazoa > Arthropoda > Branchiopoda > Anostraca > Artemiidae > Artemia > Artemia franciscana. The sequence continues at coordinate 32,801,717 of NC_088881.1, forward strand.
TGAAACTAGTCTGTCCTAATTCATATTCCATCTTAAAAAAAAGTAGACTCACACTAAACATATTATCTATTTTTCTAAAAATATTGCACAAAAATATACACTATATACAATTAAATAATCTTTTGTCAATTCTAGGGTCAATTCTACAAACAAACACAAAAATAGAATCAAATATTATATTTAATGCCCTGGTTTCATAAAACAAATTATAAATAGCACTTAACGATCAGTGCCTTTACTTTGTTATAAAAGTATACAGTAACGTATTCAATTGAAACCAAAATTCGAAAACCAAAATTTTTTTTTAACCAAATTACATGGGAAAATTTAAACAGAATTCTTAAGAACCTGACTCAGCTTTGGAAGAGTAGGACTAACCCACTAAGTTAAAATTCTTTATTTATCTTGGTGGAAAATATCAACAAATTACTTTAAAGGTAATTCCATACACTTATGGATTTAAATAAAAATTTACACTAACTGTCTGCAAAAAAATTTGCACTAAATACTTGTTCTACATGCTGTTTTCTTACATTGCAAGTATATCGTTTCAACACAGTTAAATTGAAAAGGGACTATACAAATATTCGATTTAACTATGCATCGATTTTATGGGCACCAAAATTTATTGACAGGTAGGAAACTGCTTTAATTCCTAAGGGATATTGCCTCAAGCTTCTCGTTCAATCCCGTCATTAGTAAACTAAAAAAACAAGTTTTTTTGACTTTAAGCAAATGATGGTGCTATGCTATTCGATACTCAATTATTCAAAAACAAAATATTCAAATATTGAAGTATTCAAAATTAAAATATTCAAAAACATTTTGGAAGTCTATCGGTCTGTCATATTGGTAAAACATAAATTAGTGAACATATTTGCTTTGAAGAAGACCAATTCAATAGCCAATAAATATAGGAATTTTTGGTATAAAGTTTTATTTTTAAAGCAGCAGAAAATTTTATTCCCATTTAACTTCGATAATTTCGAAGACCACAAAACCTTTCCATGACCATAAATAAAAGTTTAGATAGGAATAAATCATTTTAATAGACAGTGATAATTTCACTGTATTTCACTGAATATAATCAGTAGAGTATTTATGTTGATGACAGTCACTGCATATGTGACCTAAATATCCAGTATTTTCTTGTAAATTATCACTGTCTATTAAAAGGATTTATTCCTATTTGAACTTTTATTTATTCCAATTTAATAAAGCCAAGTTTTAAGCAAAGAACGTTTTGTTTTTACCAATATATATTTCATCATTCGTAACAAATAAACAAACTAACAATAAACCCAAAAGCGGCCATGCAGTTTGTGTAACATTTACACTATTATATTTCAGATAAAGATTTCTGGAAAGGCGTATCTCCAGTGAAAATGGTATTCTTATCAATAGCCTTATAAAAGGTAAGTGACGCGGTACTGCTGGGGAACAGCCGTCCAATGCTTTCGCATACTATTTTTTTCTGCCTTCTCCAGATTTTTCCAGTCGGTCCTGGCTGAAATTTAGAGATCCACGCCACTAACCCCTATTCCAAACCAAGTAATCAGTGACATCAGGACTTGAACTCCTGATCCTTCAGACACAGGCTTGAAAGTCTTGCACGCTTACCACCAATCGGCTAGTTAAGCACTAGTAACAACTTCTACAGTTGTGACGTCTGAAAGTACTAAGGACACGTAAAAGGAAATCAAATGATTTGAATTTGTCAAGATGAATTTGAGGGAACGAAAATATAATTTAAAAAGTTAGGAAAACTCTTGAATTCAATATCTTGGAGAAAAGACCTGTGAATGCAGTTATAAGGTTTTGGTAGTAGGGGAAAGCAAATTTAACAAAAGGCATGTGCAAAAAATCAGCAAAAGATAAGCTAGAAACATGTAGCAGTATGGAATTTAAGAAAGTGAAGTTTTCCTTTGAAGGTACAGTCCGCTTTGGGAGTCAAAAGATTATAAATGTTGGAATTTTTATGGACAAAAAGTGTTGCTAAAATTAGCAACAAAATTAGCAAACTAATTTTGGCTAAAATTAGTTAAATTTAATTAGTTATTTTTTTTCCTAATTATGGTTGTTGATTGATTTCGATAGCTTAACAACCTAACAATGACCATTCAAGACGTGGTAATTCATCATATAAAAGCAACTCACCATGTAAAAGGTAATTCAATAATTCACCGTATCAATCTTACTTGAGGGAAAGAAAACTGAAAATACGTTTTTTCAGTTGTTAATGGAATAGTTGTTTGTTCAAGGAAGGTTGTCATCTTGGGTTTCAAACAGGAGATGGTTCCACAGGGGATTTATTTTTTATTTTTATGTGACTTCTACTTTAAAAGTGTTTAAGCTAGTTGCCCAAAACCACATAAACTAAAAAAAAACGATATACTACTATATAAAAAACCTTAAACAGAGGCTCGTAAAAGTTATCATCTTGGTAAGAACGGCTGTAGTAATTCTAGAAGTAATTTTCGGTTAAAAGGTAATCCACTATATGAACGGTAATTCAAGACGTGGTAGTTCACCATATAAATCTTATTATAATTCTTTAAATATAAATCTTACATGGGAGATAAAAAACTGAAAATGCGTTTTAAGTTGTTTTTAATGAAATGTTTTTTGTTCAAGGAAGGCTTTCATTTGGCCTTCAAGATACGATAGGTCAATTTTTTATGTTTAAAGCATAAAAGTATAAACATCTTTGCATTTGGGATAAAGATATATAGCACATTTTGGGGAAATCTCTAATTACCTTCAGACCCAAATTGGATATTGGACAACAGATTTGATAAATTGATCATGCATATTTTACTTAATAAGTCATATTATAAATTGTATATATTGTGCTATAAATAATCTTTGACAAGGTATTACAGGCACCAATGGGTTTGTTAGTTGTCTTTTCAACCGGAGCATAAGATATATATGGTGTAATACTAGCTATGATAGGTAATCATACATAAGTAGCTATTCAAGGCTCATTCCCATCGTTTTTTTAGGGAATTCCAATAATAAAGACACATTTTATTTGATTCTTTGGATAAGAAGTGCTAAGAAATTAAGAAACAAAAAGAATTTTGGTCCCCTTTATAGGAATTAAGAAACATTTTGGAAATTACTTTAGTTCTTAATTTTTTATTCTTAATTATATTCTTAATTACATTATATTCTTAATTAATTATTTCTTAATTCTATAAATTATGAAATTATTTAATGTCTTAATTATATAAATTATGAAATTATTTAATTTCTTAATTTTAGAAATAAAGAAACAAAAAGAATTTTGCTCTGCATATGTGTATAATTTGGCATTAATTTCGGTTCAAACTATAAGTAACTAAAATGTTATCCATCCTTTACATTGCAAGTCCTAAATGATCTAAGATGATCGCCCCTTTTAGTTACTCAGGGTATAAAAATGCTTATTACTTATCCGTAATCTTATGATGAAGCTAATGAGTAATATACTAAAAAATAAATTAAGGATAAGGATCTTCCAGAGACATTGCTGATGCATAAGGCGTTGAATAGACGTTTCAGTTATTGGTTCTTATTTACAAAGACAAGCAGGAGGCCTGTTGCTCAGCCTTGCGACTTAAGGGGTTGATCTCTGGACCTCGTGTTTCCAAGATGAGCATAAATCCACTGTTCTACCGTAGGTTCGAGGAATTATTTAAAGACCATTAATGATAATTGCCCACTGGAACGGGTCCTTATTTTCACTATTAGCTGTAGTTAATATTTGCACTTCACTTCGTACCACCATCCACATTGCTGCAGTTCTTGGTCAAAAATTGTTCCAAGAGGACACAAAAATGACTCCATTCTGTTATATTGGCAAACGTGGAAGACCTAAAAAGAGAGGTAGCAGTTAATCTGGCATGAAAGATAGTCAGTTACGTAGGGTTAAACAGGTATGGTAAGGAAAGTATAAAAGATTTTTTTCTTACCAAGGCTAGAAAGTCGTTGAGACTCATTTAAAAGCTACTAGTCATATCTACGTATTTTTATGAATGGAATAATTTTTTTTAACTGAAAGTAGGCTAAGGAGAAATACTAAAACTTGGAAACTAGTCCGTATATAAAAGGGGCTGTCCTCTCCTCAACGCCCCACTCTTTACGGTAAAGTCTTTTTTATTGCTTTAAAAAGTAGAGTTGCTAGAAAGAGTCAAACTTTAGCGTAAAGAGTGGGGCGTTGAGGAGGGGACAGCCCCTTTCATATACGAAATATTTCTGTTCGCTTTAAATTCTATCATCGCTCCTTACTTTCAGTTAAAAAAAACTTGTTTTTTTATTTATTTTAGGAATGTTTTTGAATTAAAGTAAGTTGTGATTTTGGTTCACCGTACCTGAATAATTAAAACAAAATTTTATCGAAAGTTTTGATCCAACGATGCTTATAAAAGGGTCTGGGGAGGGGGCCTAATTGCCTTCCCATTTTCTGGTTACTTAAAAAAGCCACTGGAGCTTTAGATTTTATTTAAGAACGTTTTTATTAGTAATTAATATTAGTAACTTGTAAATTAACTTACTTATCGAACTTCTATATTTATATATTTTTATTATGCATATGAGGGGTTCGCCTCCTCGTCAATACCTCGCTCTTTACACTAAAGTTCAAATTTTGTCCCAATTCTTTGACAATAAAAATTCCACATTTTTGCATATAGGAGCTTGAAACGTATACAGTGGAGTTTTCTGATAGGCTAAATCTGATGGTAGGATTTTCATTATGATTCTTTGACTTAGGGGGCTGATACCCAGTTTTTTCGAAAATAAGGCAGATTTTCTCAGGCTCGTATTTTTTGATGGGTAAGACTAAACTTGATAAAACTTATATATTTAAAATGAGCATAAGAATTTGATTCCTTTGATGTATATATCGCTATCAAACTTCCGCTTTTTAGAGTTTTGGTTACTATTGAGACAGGTCGCTCCTTCCTGCAGTTCGTTACAAAACAAATCAGCTCGTGATTTGTTTTGGTACCATCAAAGTACAATGCAATTTTTGACAAAAACTTCATTTCGTTGAAATAAAAGATGATGCTAGAGAGTAGTGTGGATTTTGAATATTTAGAAAAACGTAAAATAACAAATGTCCAGAAGCCGTGTAATACTAATACAGCCCACGTGTGATAACCCATTGTAACCAAAACTATTTAATAGGCTTTAAAGCAGTTCTGCCAAAATTTCAGGTTTCTAACTGGAACAAAGTAAACGTTTATCTTAGTTCTTCGTTCTCTGTTTTAACTTCTTTTGAGTTTCCCGTCAACCAGAAAATTGAGTCTGCTTTTATAAATACCAGTTGGTGGCCAGATTCCTCTTTAGTAAAAAATCGGACTAGAATTGGGGATAAATAGAAATTTAGATTCCAGTTCAAGAAAAACTGCTGAACAATTAAGGTGACGCAGGTGAAGGCATCCCCTCTCCCGGATTTTTGAACACCTCTTATTCAAATTATTAAGTAACATTAAGTTTTATTATTACCTTCTCTGTACATACCTGACAGGTGGACAAATATATTATTGGGTAGTTTTTTTCGGTTGAATTTCGTAGGGGTGAATGCCAGCATTTAGTTGGTTTTTTTCCTGTCGCATATTTATTTATTTGATTAATTAAAAAAAAAAAACAATTTCAAACAAAAATTCTTCAAAGAAAAGTAGGAGGCCAAAAGTAAGAAAAGAAAAGTTTCAAAGAAAATTTAAAACCTAAATCGAGTAGAAATAAAGTAATATAATAAGTTAAATTTAAAACAAAGAAAAACACAAATAACTGTTTGTTTACCACCCACTCAAACGTTCTAAAGATTTCACTAAAGTCAATAGTATGAAAGCGTTTGAGAGGATGGGAGACAAAAAGTGTGCAGCTCCCTCCCCTCGTCTCTTTCTAAAAAAGTCAAGTCTTAGGCTCCCTTACCTCCCAACAGTCTGAAAGTTTCATCTCGATCCTCCAACTTGTTCCTAAGAAATTACAGATACACTGTTTTGATCGCCTGGCAACACGTAATGTCTTTTGACTTATCATGCTTTGTCACCATGGATTAATTCCAGGTCCCATAGGGCTTAGTGCAAATAATTGCTCTAATTGGAGTCAAACAAATTCGAAATTACCTCCCCCCTCCACACACTTCCTGAAAGCTTTCAATTCCAACAATACGCTATCCCTGACATATTGTAGAAGCACTATGTTGAAAACCTGGATACAAATGATATCTTTCGATTTAGTTCTGACCTATCTCCCCAATTCAATATTTAAGGCCCACTAGGCTCCCTTATACTCCCTGAAAGTTTCAACTCAATCTTCCAAGGTATTGCCAAGATATTGCGGATGCCAGACTTTTAAAGATCGCAAACACATAAAATCTTTTAATGTACTTTATAGCTTACGTTGCCCCTGAGGGCTTGAGGTCAAGTCGATCTTCGAGAAGTTCTTAGTAGGAGTTTTGATTATTCTAAACAAAATGGATATTCCAAATTCTGATCCAATACCATAGAAACTTACGGGATATCGAATGGAAAATAAAGAGAACTGGTTATCCTACAATTTTTTCCGATTTAAAAAAAGTGCAGTGGAACCTTCTATTTTCCGTCGAATGAGCCCTTTTCAAATTCTCAACTCCACACTTTCCATAGAAAGCACATGACTATTTACAAGAAAATGCCAAGCGGCTCCAAAATTTCAATATTTTTTTCTAGAAACGCCTCGCATGGAAGGTGTGGTCGTATAAACTTTGGACGGGGCTCATTTGACTGGAAATCAGGAATTCTAGTGCCCTTTGCAAGAGTCAAGAGTGATCGGATAGCAACTAGCCCCCCACTCCCCTTTTCCGTTAATGTATCCGATAAAAATATTGAGATAGCCATTTTGTTAAAAATAGTTCAAACATCAGATAACAAAAACTCTGGGGTCGAAACAACCCGTCAGAGCCCGGGGGAATGTAAGATTTTTATATAAGAGGTGATCGTATAAGCTTCAGAGGCGGCTCAATTGATGGAAAGTTGAGAGTTCTAGTTATATTTTTAAGAGTCAAAAGTAATCAGAAGGCATATATTCCTTCTCTCCCCCCACACACCTCTTTTCCCCAAATGCATCCAATCAAAATTTTGAGATAACAAGTTTGTTTGAAATAGTCCAAGGATCAGATCACAAAACTTCGGGTTCGACATAACCCCCTAAAAGCCCAGAAGAAGGGTTGTGACTTATACCCCGGGTGTATATAAAGTTTTTATCGAATAGGTAGACTTCGAACGGTGAACTGAGAAACTGAAAGTTCAGAAGTTTACAGATAACATTTGTTGTTGGGAAACATACAGACATTTTTCGCGGAGTATTGTCTGGGGGGATTTTCACTTGTGAGTAAATTTTTGGAAATTGTTTCCATTCAACGAGGATATATTTTTCGTGGGATATTTTACACGGGGGGGGGTATTTATGAGGGAGGCGACATATTTTTGGGGTGGGTTGTTTTCTGAGGGGTATTTCCTGGGGGTATTTTCGGCGATGGGCATTTTCCGTGGTGGGGTATTTTCCATAGCGGGTATTTTCTACGGAGGGGTATTTTCCGGGGGGGGGGAGGGTTAAACACCTAGAATTGTTTTAAGAAATGTTTTAGTTTGTCAAGACTCCCAAGATGTTTGAAATATTAAAAGTTAGTTTGTTTGAGTTAGTTTTTCCAATAATTCTTGCATACACCGTGACATAACAATTTTCGAAATAAAAGAAAAATGAATTGCCATCCTAAATCCTTAAATGTACGTTTGTCCCTTCCCCTTGTACCAACTATTTCTACGTGTGTAACGTGAACACATTTTAACAGCTGCAGTGACAAATAAAAATCGATATACGAGAGGCTATTCCCTAAACCAGTGGTTATCAAACTTATTTTGACACTGTACTCCTTTTTACCCGCAAGACAATTGAGGAGCCTTTTCTCAGTTACCGATACTAAGTAAACTATAGCTAAAACAAGGTTAAAGGATTGATTAATTTTTTTGTTGGCCTTACCAAAAGTTTGAGAACCGCTGCCCTAGACAGCAAGCGTCAAACCAGATAAAAAAACTTCCATTAGCAGTAAAAATTTTCTGCATATTTATTTGATTAATATGAAATTTCTCGTAAAAGTTTTTAATATATTTTTATTAATAAAGATTTCAGAGATAAGGAAGATCTTAAATAACGTAGATTTTATGATCTCCATTCAGACATATTTTTGTAAAAATATTTTCTTTTTTTGAGAAAATTATTGTAGATATAAACATTAAGACAGAATAATATCATGCTAAATTTGAAGAATTTGGAACGACATAAGCTCTCGATACAATTTTTGAAGAGCTCTTAAATTGAGGTTAGATTAAAAGCTGACCTCGAGATTTGGCTCTAACTAATCATGTACAGTGGGATCAGCGTTGCCACTGAAACTGAACACAGCAAAAAAATCATAACTGTCTATTAGAATGTATCATCAAAACGCCAATTGCCTGAAGCATAACAGTTTACCGAATAGGACCATATTTGTAAAGTAGTTCTAATAACTATGCATTTTTATTATATCGATGCATGTTTATACCGTGTTTTAAGTGACTATGCTTGCTATTGGGATTTACATATTTAGGTGAATTTATATATGCTACTAGTCTTTAGAACAAAGAGAAGCATTTTTCATTGCAAAAGATTTTAAACTGCCACATTGATACGAATTTTATTCACAGAACTACTTACAGTTTCTATTTTATGTGTACATTTACAGATTCTTAGACTTTAAAGACCAACAGAAAATTGTGTTTTTTTTTTTTTTTTTTTTTTAATGTACTTACCTACAGTGGATTTAAGGCTATTATATACCAAAGCACCAAAATGATGGAATTCACAAAAGTTTTGCCTTTTGCATCAATTAGAATCCTAATTCTTAGCATGTATTTCCATGTACTACAGAGTATTACAATCAACTCATCTGCGTCAGCCCAAAATTTTTATTTTCCTCTTTTGTGTTTTATTTTTCTATTATCACATACATTTACTGCCATGTAGCCTTGTGGGGGATATAAGATTTTATGTTTTTGAATGTTCTGTGCTTGAAAACTTCTATACTCCATCAAAAAAATATATTGCCTTACCTGGAAGCCATTTTCACCCCCTAAATTTCTTTATTTTACAGAGTGAAAGCAAAGGAATTTGTTTCTTACCAATAACTATCCACTAGCTCTACTACTGCTCAAAAGTGAATTGGAACAAAAATCCCATGTAAAAAAGATTTGCTAAACATTCAAGTGAAACCTTCGGAGAATTATTATTCCTGGATTTTATAATTTCCTTTTGGCCAAAAAATCTGTTTCGGCTTTTAAACAGAGGTATATTAAAATAACAAAATATCAGGGATATCAAGATAACAAAATATCATACAATTATGACTTTCTACAAAAAATATCTTAAATCTTTCTTGTCCTTTTGTATTTAAAGAACAAAATTGATTAATGAAGATCTAAATCAAGAATTCTTTAATCATAACCCAGACGTACTTTCTTTTTCACGGAAGAACACACGGAAGATTAAAAATGGACGCGAAATAGGGCATGACTTATGTTTATGTCTTTCCTACTTCTTCATGTATTTAATGACTTGAAAGTAATATACGATTTTTCAGCTTCTTCGTGAATGGAAAGGAAAATCTTATACTAACTTTTGAACCTAAGGGAAAAATAGGAAAATATGATTTTTTAAAGAGGCGAACCGCGACAATGTTAAGTGATCTTCGGTTCCAGTGGTCGCAGAGGGATGGGGAGGGGTGCATTTCGTAGCCCGAGCTCCAACTAAGAAACCTTCCAAATTTCATCCCCCTTCGACTTTTCCTTCATGGGGAAAATCTGGCCAAAAGTTTCGACCCACCAACCCCAGCCCCCCTTTAACGTTGTCCGATCGGGCTGAAATTCAAAAGTTAAGGTCCCCTAGGGCCTAGGAGCTTATCCGCGAAATTTCAGCTCGATACGATAACTCCTTCCCTGTTTTCCAGAAACCACGCATAGCCACTTAATGTTCATATTCTTTTTTTTTTTCGCCACGCCTACAGGTCACAGCCGACATCCCCATAAGAGCCCATGTTAATTTTTGAAATTCTTAAAAGTTATATTTATACACATGCAGGTATTTCGACTTCAAACATGCCCGGTTAGCTCAGTCGGTAGAGCGTGGGACTTTTAATCCTAAGGTTAAGGGTTCAAGTCCCTTATCGGGTAGTTTTTTTTCACAAAATATGAAAAAAACTTCGTTTTCTTAAAGAGTTAAGGAGGCTGCGTCCCAAAGTCGAACCTTAAAACGTACAGGAATTAGGAGAGGCAGTCCTAATTCCTGTACGAGGAGTACAGGAATTATTAAATTACATCCACCATGGAATGTAGAAAAACGTGGATTTGTAGGAGAGGCAGTTGGGGGGCTTCCGCCCCCCAAACTCCCCGCTTTTAAAGACTCTTTTGTACAGGTTTTTTGTTTTGTTAATTAAAAGAGGGCCTTTCTGAAGCCAAGAGCGGGGGGGGGGGTACAACAAAAAACCTGTACAAAAGAGTCTTTAAAAGCGGGGGGTTTGGGGGGCGGCAGCCCCCCAACTGCCTCTCCTAATTCCTGTACGTTTTAAGGTTCGACTTTGGGACGCAGCCTCTTTAACTCTTTAAGAAAACGAAGTTTTTTTCATATTATTTAATTATAAAAGCAAATGCTTAGGCTCAATGAGCTTTGATTATTAATTCTATTCAACCTCCATTTTCTTTCATTTTTTTGCCTTTGATAGAGGTTTACCAAGTATGACCCAGAATATATCTGGGACAAATCTATGCACATTCATGAGAGACGAAATGGCACATTTCACAAAGGGCTCAGTTAATGAGGTTCAGTAGAAAGAACTGTTTCTCTGCTATGACAGTGGAACTTGTAACGTCTATACTAATTAGGCTAGAGCAAGCTAAAACATCTATTTTGATGAAAATTAACATTATTTTCTTCAAGCAGCTCTTCACTTTATTAAGAAGTAAATGAACTTGCACCTCTTCAGTTTGAAACTACACTACGTTGATTCACCACTGTTAAAATATAACCAAGGAGCCCATAATGTAACAATCGTCGCTTATAAGTGTAAAGGGCATTAGCTGCTCAAGATTTTATCAGATGCATTTGAGGAAAAGAGGACTGGGGTGTATATGCTGGCTGATCACTTTTGATGACTCTTAGAAAGATAAATAGAAATTTCAATTTCTAATGAAATGATCCACCTCTGGTGTTTATACGACTACCCCTTACATAGAAACTTATTCGCCCCCAGGGTACAAACTACAACACTTCCCCGGGCTGTGTGGGCTTGTATTCACCCCTGAGTTTTTGCTATTTGATCTTTAAACTGTTTTGAAGAAAATGGCTATCTCACAATTTTAATCAGATGGGTTTGGCGAGAAAGGGGCCTTGGGGGGGACCAGTTGCCCTCCGGTCCCTTTTTACTCTTAAAAACTGAATTTGAAATTCCAGTTTAGAATTGAATAAGCCCCCTCAAAGATTATGCTACGATCCCTTCCATGAAAACCTTATATGCCTCCGGGGTACAATTTACAGCACTTACCCCCAGGTTCTGGTGGCCTGTGTTATCCCTGGAGTCTTTGCTGTGTGAACTTTGGTCTATTTTGAAAAAGACCAGGAATTAACTATATAAACAATCTAATCGGACGCAGTTGGGGAAAAGGAGGTTGGGGGGAGGGAGAGGCTAGTTGCCATTGGATTGCTTTTGACTCTTAAAAAGGGAATTAGGAATTGCAATTTCTAATCATTCAAGTCCCTCCGAGGTTTTTACGACTACTTTTCCTGTAAAACAGTATTCTCCTAGAGCATAAGTTACAATCATTCCCCCGGGCATCCTGGGGGGGGGGGATTGTGACCCCGAAGTTTTATTATCTGATCGTTGGACTATTCCAAACAAACTGACAATCTCAAAATTTTGATCGGATGGATTTGAGGAAAAGAGGGCCCGTGTTTGGGGGGAGAGGGGGTAGGATACCCTCGAATCCCTTTTGACTCATAAAAGGTAACTAGAACTTTCAACTTCTAATCATTTAAGTCTCCTCCGAGGTTTTTACGACTACTTCTCCTCTAAAAACAGTATAAGCTCCTAGGGCATAAGTTACAATCTTTCCACCGGGCTCGGGGCAGGGGGGGGGGTATGTTGACCCAGAAGTTTTGTTATCTGATCGTTGGACTATTTCAAACAAACTGACAATCTCAAAATTTTGATCGGATGTATTTGGGGAAAAGAGGGTCCATGTTTGTGGGGGTGGGGGGAGGATGCCCTCCGATCCCTTTTGACTCATAAAAAGGTAACTAGAACTTTCAATTTGTAATCAAATGAGCCACTTCTGAAGTTTATACTACCTCTCCTTGCATAAAAACCTTATATACCCCCGTGCATACTTAAAACACTTGTCTCTAGACTCTGGGGGTTTGTATTGACCCCAGAGTTTTTATTATCTGATGATGACATTATTTTAACAAAATAGCTATCTGATAATTTTTATAGGATGGGTTAGGAGGAAAAGGGCGTGGGGGTCTAGTTGTCCTTCTATCTCTTTTGACTCTTTAAAATGGAACAAGAATTTTCAACTTCCAGTCAAATAAGCCCCCTCTGAAGTTTATACGAGCATCCCTTGTATACAAACCTTATATACCTCAGGGCATAACTTACAAAACCTGCCCCGGGCCGTTGGGGGTTTCCCGAACCGGGAGTGATTGTTATGTGATATTTGAATTAATCTAGTTGCCCTCCAATCACTTTTGACTCTTAAAAAGAGCATTATAACTTCCAATTTCCAATCGATTAAGCCCCCTTTGAAGTTTATCCGACCATCCCTTCCATATGAAGTGCCTCAGGGAAAAAAATAAATCAATAAATAATAAAACATGGGAGCCGTATACCCCTTATCTAAAATACCAGCGTATTGTCTGTTTGTTTTTTGTCTTTGGTTCCACCAAATAGTTTCCAATAAATAAGTTTCCAATTGTTATAAAAATAATTATCATCATCATCAAAATTAAAAGTAAAAAAAGATGAGATTGAGTAGCATAAAAATTTTGCCCATTAGGTTCATAAATAAGAAAATAAGATCAGTCATTTCATCAAATTCCTAGATTTATTACCAAATCCTGGCGAATGATAAAACTAACAAATGGAATGGCTCTAAAACTAAAAAAAAATTTTCATGAATTAGTTTGGAGAACTGGCATAAAAAATAGATTCGTTTTACGTTGGTTAGGTTATAAATATTGCACTTGATTTTTGTTGTTGATCTATAACCTAAGATTTTAATGACTTAGCTTAAAAACTGTCTATTGTTTTGTCATTCATTGGAATTTGATTGAAAACCTAGACATTTGAGGATATATATATATATATATATATATATATATATATATATATATATATATATATATATATATATATATATATATATATATATATATATATATATATATATATATATATATATATATATATATATATATATGTACAAATTCAGTATTTATTTTAACAAACTTTAATTCCGTGCTACACCCACCCATATTAGTAGCCCACAAGCGAAAAATAAGATTGCATCGATGTCCTTATTCGAAGAGACCTGACATTTCAAATACCCGGCAATATTTCTTGGAGGTAAGCTATTCTCATCTGTGGTGTTTTACTGAAGCTCACCTTAGTTCACCTTTATGCATTCTTTATGGAAAAAAGGTCAGCTTTTGGTGAAATCTTTCATTTCTCTTTTGAGAAAATTGATAGATCACATGTTTACAAGTTGACCTGTCTTTAACAAAACAGCCACTTCTTTTTAAGTAATTCTTTTTCTTCAATTCCATCTCCTCTATTAATTTTCGTAATTTTTTTTTTATTTCATCTCTGTTCTTAGTTTATCGTTTCTTTTATAATCTGATTATGCTGATAAATTTGAGTATTCCAGATGAAAATGTTTACAAAATAAAGGATTTTGGATGTTTTAAGTGTTCAGGTTCGAGTTTGGCTTTAAAATTAATTTTAAGAAGACTAAGTTTTTCATACTAGAAATAAATGAAATTGAAGAGATGATGCTGGGTAAAAAGAATATCAATCAAGTGGAGCTTCACATACCTGGATAGTATTATTACTAAAGATGGGTAGTGTAGATGCTAAAAGTAGAATAGTGAAGGTCCAGGGTGTTGTTTCACGGTTGAACAAAGCTTGGAAGAATAGGAAGATAAATCTGGGAACCAAGATCAGAATGTTGAATTCACAATAATGACAGGGGTCTAGTGCTGTTCTGGTGGGTGCTTCTGAGGATGGAGGTGGTTTTGGTTGATGCCTTTTTTTATTTTAAAAGAAGCTCTTTACGGATGGTTTTGGGTACTCATTTGACTGACTATGGAATAAATATGTGATATATATGTGATTGACTGACTATGGAATAAATATGTGATATAATGGAAAAATATGGTTCTATTTCACTTTCTAGGACTTTTATGAGAAAAAGGCTGAGATATCCAGAGGTGCCATTTGGGGGGGGGGGGTCAGGGGTGGGCAAATGCCCACCCCGGATTTTCCAGGGGGCCCAAGCTTCCACCACAAAGGGCCCTTTGCCGGCCATAATGATCCATTATGTCCAACGTAATCCATTCTGTCCAATTGATTTGAAATTACTGCACGCTTATTAACCAAAGAGCGTAATTACTTGACGACCCTTGGGGTAATTACGCTATTTGCTATTAATTATTGTAAACTTTGAAAGTAGGTAAGATACATAATAAAATTCTCGAGTTCTGTCAAATGCCCATTTCCTAGATGATTACGCGACACGAAGTGAGTAGGGGGGGGGGGCAAGATGGAGTTTATGCCCACCCCAAGATTTGGTCCAAATGGCGCCTCTGGAGATGTCCCGGGCAGATTTAACGGATGAAGGATTACATATTACTAACTACACCAAGGGTCACGGTTTTTGGCCATCCATCTATAACCGAACGAAAATCAGGTCGTCCTCAAATAGGATGGTAAGTGGTAGCAAAATAGAATTCAAAGGAAATTGGAAGTTCTTGAGAGGGTGTAAAGAAGGAATCTTTGAATAGATTGGGCTGTAGGAAGAGCGTGGGCAGCTCTGATGGCCTCATGTGGTTTGGTGCTTCGGTGAATTGTTAGTAGCAGTAGTTGTTGTTGTTCTTTGGTTGTTTTTACTTTGTATTTTTTACTCTTTCTTGACATTATTCTCTTTTTGTTCTCCTTTGTCTTAAATTACGAAAATAAAGATATTAAAAACAGTAACATATTAATTATTATTTTTAAAATACATGATACTGTGCACATATATTTATTTATATATTTTTTTTGGACCTTAAATAGTTCAGGGAGGTCTGGCCGCGAATAAAAATCTTTTATTAGTCACTTGAACACATGCTTATTTACACTTACGTCGTTAATTGTTTTAAGAGTACACTTTCTCCAAAAAAAATACATGTTCCGCCCCAACGGTCAGGTTGTTTCCGTTATAAACTGCACGATATAATTAATTGTACTTCCTGTCTCAACTTTTCCAAATTTATAACTTCAAGTTTAACACGAATTATGAATACCTTGCTTTAATTGTGTTTCGGAGCAATACCAACACTTTTGCAGCTGCTTCGTCTTCTCGTGATCAGTGATCTGTAGCCCTGAAGAGGTTAATATTTGAAACCGAAATTTTTCAAGTTTATGGAGATTGTGAAATTGGGTAGAAAAGTTCCAGGAAAGTTCTTATAATCCCAGCAATCTTCCAGGAAAAAATAGTATTCTCTTCATGTTATACATGGTATGAAAACAAATCTATCTTAGGTAGAAAAGAAAGTTTTTTCCGAACAATTTTATGTCTTACTCCTGAAAACATTAAATTATTCCTCTGACAAAAGGGAGACAACGTTCCGTCTATCTTCTAGCTTTTTTGGAAATATTTCTAGAAAAGCTCGAATGCCAAATTCTGATTTTGAGTTGTATTCTAAAATTTCGATTTGATGTACTTTTGCGTATTAATCGAGTAATCAAACAGTTCGTGGTGACGAACTGTAGTAAGGAGCGACCCGGCTCAATAGTAACCAAAACTCTAAAAAATTGAATTTTGATATCAATAGCTACATCAAAAGAATGGCATTTTAATGCTGATTTTAAATATATAAGTTTCATCAAGTTTAGTCTTACCCATCAAAAGTTACGAGCCTGAGAAAATTTGCCTTATTTAAGAAAATAGGGAGAAACACCCCCTAAAAGTCGTGGGATCTTAACGAAAATGACACCATCAGATTCAGCGTATCAGAGAACCCTACTATAGAAGTTTCAAGCTCCTATCTACAAAAATGTGGAATTTTGTATTTTTTGCCAGAAGACAAATCACGGGTGCGTGTTTATTTTTTTTATTTTTTTTTTTCTTTTCCCCAGGGGTCATCGTATCGACCAAGTGGTCCTAGAATGTCGCAAGAGGCCTCATTCTAACGGAAATGAAAAGTTCTAGTGCCCTTTTTAAATGACCAAAAAAATTGGAGGGCATCTAGGCCCCCTCCCACGCTCATTTTTTCCCATAGTCAACGGATCAAAATTTTGAGATAGCCATTTTGTTCAGCATAGTCGAAAACCATAATAACTATGTCTTTGGGGATGACTTACTCCCCCACAATCCCTGAGGGAGGGGCTGCAAGTTACAAACTTTGACCAGTGTTTACATATAGTAATGGTTATTGGGAAGTGTACAGATGTTTTCAGGGGGATTTTATTTTGTTTGGGGGTGGGGCTGAGGAGAGGGGGCTATGTTTGAGGATCTTTCCTTGGAGGAATCTGTCATGGGGGAAGAAAAATTCAATGAAAAGGGCGCGGGATTCTCTAGCATTACTATAAGAAAACAATGAAAAATAAACATGAAAACGTTTTTTCAAATGAAAGGAAGAAGTAGCATTGAAACTTAAAACGAACAGAGATAATTACGCATATGAGGGGTTCTAAAAATACTTTAGCATAAAGAGCGAGGTATTTAGGAGGAGATAAATACCTTGCTCTTTATGCTAAAGTATTTTTAGTAATTTCAACTATTTATTCTACGGCCTTTCTGATTCAGGGGTCATTCTTAAAGAATTGGGACAAAACTTACGATTTAATGTAAAGAGCGAGGTATTAACGAGGGTACAAACCCCCTCGTATACATAATAAAAATATAAGGTTATGAAAGTTTGTTACGTAAGTTAATTTTTCAGTTACGTGTATTTTTTACTAATAAAAACGTTCATTAAAAATTAAAAGTTCTAGTTGCCTTTTAAGTAACCGAAAAATTGGAGGGCAACTAGGCCTCCTTCTCCACCCCTTATTTATCAAAATCGTCTGATCAAAACTAAGAGAAAGCCATTTAGCCAAAAAAAGAATTAATATACCAATTTCATTTTAATAATTTATGTGCGGAGAGCCAAAACCAAACATGCATTAATTAAAAAACGTTCAGAAATTAAATAAAAAAAAACTAATTTTTTTAGCTGAAAGTAAGGAGCGACATTAAAACTTAAAACGAACAGAAATTACTCCGTATATGAAATGGGTTGTCCCCTCCGCAATCCCTCGCTCTTTACGCTGAAGTTTGACTCTTTGCCACAATTCTACTTTTTAAAATAACCAAAAGCTTTAGCGTAAAGAGCGAGGGATTGCGGAGGGGACAACCCATTTCATATACGGAGTAATTTCTGTTCGTTTTAAGTTTTAATGTCGCTCCTTACTTTCAGCTAAAAAAATTAGTTTTTTTTTATTTAATACTATGAAAGGTACGAAAGATAACGTGATCTTTATTATGTGCAAAACTGCTTCTTTTACTTAGAAATGATTTCTAGAGTTGTCAGGACGCATCAATTTTTCTTTATATTATACTTTTTTTTTTAGAAAACGTAGAATTTTTCATCCAATGCAAATAGATAGATCTTAATCTTCTAAGAACATAGCTTAAACTGGCATTCTAGAAATGAAATTCCTTCTCTAACCTTTTTCTATTTTGAAATTTTAATTTTGTAAATTCAATTTCCTAGCTTCACAGCAAAACTTTTAGAATGAAGTAACTTTATATACTGATAGAATTTAAAATGTCTCTTTTTCGGGAAATAACACGGTACGTCCAGATTTCTGAACACAGAAGCTCCGGTTTTTTTCTAACATTTTTTATTTTGATTTCTATTAAGTTTTTTGAAGTTTATTGCCATGAAAAATAAACAAGAAGGCATGCTCTCTTCTACATTTGAAAGTGAATGCCACGCTAAAAAACACATTTCTAAAGTTTTCATTGTGTATTGATTTTGTTGACATCCTAGGGGAGACTTTTTATTTCTAAACAAGCCAGAATTCGTTTTCCGGCATGGATAGACAGATCTTGATCTTCAGCTAACTTGCTGTAATTTTGTTTTACCAAATTTCTTCTATGACTTTTTTATTTTGAAGTTTTGAATTTTGTAACTTCAATATATTTAGTCTAAGTAGAATCTTTTCAACAACCTAAGCAAATTTTGACATCTCCCGCAAATTTTTGGGAAATGACTCCGGATGTCCTGATTTCGAAAAAGAAGTTCCAATATTTTGATTTTTTAAAGTTTTGATTTTGAAATTTGTTATATTTTAGGCTTTTAGTGTCACGAATGGTAAGCAAAAAAATATGCACTTTTCTATATCCAAAAAGTAACCCTACGCTAAAAAAAAGAAACAAACAGTTTTTACATTGAACTGTTTCAAGAATCATTACAATAGACCGTGAACAGTGTTATTAAAAGTAAAAAAATAATACAAACACAATTTTGACGATTACTTCGTCAGAACTTATTTCAGAACTTCTCTAATTATACGTAGACCTTACAAATAATAACTTACATTAATTATAGCGCATCAGCAAATGCGACACGGGAACATATACATTTATTATCCAATAGACATAGTCACATTGTGATTTATTGGTCACTCCACAACTGTGATTTATTGGTCACAGTTGCTGCAACACTTAAAGGGGCCTCGCCACAAGAGGACTAGTTTTTGCTTAATTGTTTAATACTAAACTATTATCTTACATAACTTCGAAGACCACACTGCCTTTCCATGACGAAAATATAACAGTTCAAAATAGGGATGAAACCTTTCAATCGACAATGAAACAAATACAAATTTTTTTTAATGAATATGTCTGCTGATGATGGACACTGCATATATGTCCAAAATATTCAGTTAAACAAAAATTATATTTGTTTCAGTGTCGATTAAAAAATGTCATCCCTATTTTGACCTGTTATATTTTAGACCATTTTCAAATCTCTGCAATTTCCTTTTGTTATCATTTAAGATTTCTAATCACTTTTATTTTACTTCTTCGCAATTCTCATTTTCTGGCTGTTTTGATTATTCGACTTTTAATTTTGTTTGATGAAAACTTTATCTGACACTCTTATTACTTGTGATAAGTTTATTTGATAAATCATTGATAAATCATAAATCATGATAAATCAATATTAAGGATGTATGGTTCCAAGTCAGACGGTTTTGGACAAGTGTAAGGGAGGGAGAGTGAGAGAGAGAAAGAAAGGGAAAGAGACGGAGAGAAAGAGAGAGGGAGTGAGAGATAGACAGTTGCACAAATCCATGAGTTCGAAAAACCTGACGTTAGCAAGGTTGAAAAGAGACGTTCCAGTATTTCGATTTTTTTTTAAATTTTGATTTTGATGTATTTTAGACTTTTAACGTCATGAATAGTAAGCAAGAAAATATGCACTTCTCTATATCCAAAGAGGAGCCCTATGCTAACAAAAAAAAGTTTTTACATTGGATTGTTTCAAGAATCTTTAGTAACTACAGTAGATCGTGAACAATGTCTCGTTTTGTGTCATTTTATCGCAGTTGATATCTATCCAAACAATGATATTGCCTTCAGAATAGTTCTAAGTGTGCCTGCACAAACTGCATAGGAGAAAGATTCCTCTTTATCCTTCGTCGGGTAAAGAACTACTTAAGATCTTCAATCAGCCACAACAGATCGGCATCATTATCCATGCTCACTATTGAGGGAAGACTGACTCAAGAGATACTGTGTGATAAATCATAGACATCTTCTCAGAAAAAATCAAGGAGGAAGGCTTAATCAATGGGCTTTGAAGATAAACAGTCGTACTCACAAAATAAAGTATAATGCGTACATGTGTTTATATGTTGCTATCTACCAACATATTAAACCTATTTTCAAGTCCTTGTTGGTGTATTTAATTTTCCTAATACCCTCAAGTACAAATATTTGATTCTTAAATGATCATCATAAGAGATGTTGCTTTGGGATCTAATAAAAATCGTCATCATAAAGATATTTTCTTTGGAAAAATTGACCCTCCCTCCCATGGTACGAATATGAAGCGGAAAAACGATTGGGCCTAGAAGCGTCAAAGCATTAAATCGTGCCCTGACTCCTCCCACGCATTCACATCCTTCCCCTTATCTGCGTCCAAACCCTCGGTATATAAGCCCAGGGTCTAGTATGTGTCACACCTTTTTAGTTTTTGAAGACCAGTAAAACCATTTCTATACTTGAACCTCCTCCCCCTTAAACATAATAGTGGTGTAACCTGGAGTCTTATATGTGTTTTTCAATCTCAATTCGTCATTTCACTTAATACATTTCCCTTCTTTCAAGACACATTTCCATGAAGGTGGGGGGGGGACGTAATTAAAATTTACCGTCCACTTTTGCGAAAGTATCCAATATTTTTGTAAGTAGAAAACAATTAAAGCAGGCAATTGTCATCCAGTAGGCTACCACTTTTCTTTTCAACCTCAAAAGTTCATTTTTAACCACAGAAGTTTTTATCAAAAGAGGCGGTAGGGCTTTGCGAATAAGCCTTTTGTTAAGGTTTTGTTTCATCAGCATTTATGATGACTACTGCAAGATTTTGTCTTTAAAAATTACTTTAAATTATCCCACACGACAATGTCTATAGTTACCTATGGCGGGTTGGCGAGCTGAAATATTCTTGTGATCTTGGTTCCATAAAAACAAATTTCCCTTGTTATATCAAACAGCTCGTGGTAATAGACCGCCGAGCGACTCGGCTCAATAGTAGCTGAAACTCAAAAAACTGGATTTTGATATCAATAGATACATAAAAAAATTGATTTATTATGCTGATTCTAAACATAAAATTCATCAAGTTTAATGTTACCGATCAAACACCACGAGCCTGTGAGAATTTACCTGATTTTCGAAAAAGGAGGAACATCCCCAAAAATTCGCGGAACCTTAATGAAAATCAGAACAGCAGATTCACCGTATCAGAAAGCCCAACTATAGCAGTTTCATGTTCCCATGTGCAAAAATGTGGAATTTTGAATTTTTCGCCAGAAACACGATCTAGGATGCGATTTATTTGATTTTTTTTCCAGGAGTGATTGTGTCGAACCAACGGTGGTAGAATGTTGGAAGAGGGCTCATCCAATAATATTTCCAATAACAAGTATTTCTAGTGACCTTTTTAATTGAATAAAAAGATTGGGGCGCAACTACTCCCCTTACACGCCCATTTTCCCCAAAATTGTCACACCAAAATTTTGAACTAGCCATTTTGCTCAACATTGTTGAAAGGCCTAATAATTGTACCTTTCGGGATATTATAATTTCACAGCCTCTGAAGAATGCTTTACAAGTTATGAAATTCTTGAGGTACGAAGAGAAGTTATAAAGGGAATTTTCTGTGGGAGTAATATTATTTTTGAGGGGGGGGGGATTTTCGGGAAAAATTTCATGGAGTAAGGGGTTTCTGGCATTTTTTGAAAAACATCGGAATTTAAAATCGTTCTCAAATGCGAATGTGCTAAGAAAATAATTTTAAGTGGAATCGTCCGCAAGAACTTTTTTCGGGGAGAATTTTGA
This sequence comes from Artemia franciscana, assembly GCF_032884065.1. Lineage (NCBI taxonomy): Eukaryota > Metazoa > Arthropoda > Branchiopoda > Anostraca > Artemiidae > Artemia > Artemia franciscana. The sequence goes on from NC_088881.1 coordinate 32,823,649, forward strand.
ACGAGAATTGAATAGCTCAGGGAAGTTTTTCTGGTGGGGATTGTGGTATTGCACGTGGGGGAAATGTCCATCGAGGTATTTTTCCTGGGCGGGGGGATTTTCCATGGAGAGGGAGCTGGCATTTTTTTAAAAACAATCGAAATCAAATAAAAGACAAGATGTTTCAATTGAAAGCAAGGAGAATTATTAAAACCGAAAAAAAAACCAGACATTATATCGTATATGAAGTGGGCTGTTCCCTCTTCAATATCTTACTCTTTAAGTTTGACTTTTTTGCCCAATTCTTTAAGATCGACTTCTCAACTCAAGGTCCGTTTAATAAGAACAATGTGAAGCTCCTTTAAAAGTACTAAAAAACATTAGCACAAAGAGCCAAGTGGAGAGGAGGGGGAGACCCTCCTCAGGTACGCAGTAATCTCTGCTTGTTTTAAGTTGAAAAACGAAATTCATCTAAAAAAATGTGTTTTTTTACTTAGTCTCACATAAGAATTAGAATAGGTCCTAAACTTGTTTTCATGCCCCTGTTTCATGCCTACTTAAGACTTACCTGGCATCTCGTTTCTGGATCAGCAAAACGGACTCTGTCACCATAGCTCTTGTCGTAAGGACAAACATAGTTGGTCTTTGGTATAGCTGTATAGTCAGGATAGTCATCGCCAGCTTTCCCTGGGATACTATTAGTCTTATACTGTGCTTTATAGCCATGTTGCTGATGAATATGATGATAATCTTCTTTTTGGTGTTCAGCTGGACTTAAAGCTGCACTGGGTTTGAGTAAAACAGGCTCTTTGAATGCTGGTGTATATTTCAGTTGATCATATGGAGTTTGATAAGGATCTATGTATGAATCAAATGGCTTTTCAGTGTAAGTTGGCTTGTAATCCGGCTTGTAGGGTTTTGGTTCTTCGTAAACTACTTTATAAGGTTGTTCCTGGTAAACTGGTTGATCTTCATAGCTATCTTCATATGGCTTATCATTATATGATGGCTGGTAAGATTTTTCGTCCTCAGGTCTATACGGTTTACTATCGTAAGATGGCTCATATGATTTTACCTCGTCAGGTCGATATGGCTCGTTTTCGTACGTTGGCCTATATTGTTCTAGAGAGTCTATTTCCTTGTAACCATCATATGGCCTTTTTGGCTGGTAAGGCCTTTCATTGTATTCTGACTTGTATTCTTCTTGTGAATTAATTTGATTATATTCGTTATATGGTCTATTTTTCACATACTGACCATCATACAAGTCTTCCTTGTATGGTTTTTCCTCATAAGAATCTTCATATAGATTAGGTTTATAATTTGGTTTGTAAGAATTTTGTTCCTCATAATCATTGCCAAAAATTTCTTTGACAAGCTGAGTGAAGTCATCTCCTTCACTAGCTCCTCCCTCATTAATCTGCTCTTTGTTTTTGTCAACAAACCATGCAGACTCGTCATCAGTGCCAATATTTGGATCGTCATCAAAAACCGGTGCTGGAGGGGGTGGTATCTTCGTCTGGACATCCTCGCGATATATTTGTCTTCGATCAGCTTCCTAAAATAATTTTACCATTAGAAAGAGATTGTCAAGATGTAACAAGGAAAAGTGTTTTTTGAAGTCAAAGATTAGACCAAAGAATCCGACATTGTTAATGGGAAAAGATGAGTCTAACAATGGAAAAAGTTACATCCTTCATTGATATTACTTCGTAGATACACTTGATTGAGTGTGTACCCTCCGGTTTGCAGTGATAGCTAGCAACCTAGTGAGAGACGATCTCGCCCCATAGTAAAAATAAAGTAGCCAATTACTCCTAAAACTAGAGTCAGATAAAAAAAGAAGTGCACTATTAGAATCGTCTTGTCCAGTACTCCTATATAGGAAACTAACTATCTCTTGGCTTGAATAATAAAAAAAATTCATAAGCTTGAAAAACAAGAAAAGTGGCTCCAAGCACCATATTCTGCATCGTCACCATCTTTTTTGCGTTTTTTTTTCAGTGCAGCTGGCGGGGCACTGGAAAATCATAGAGGTGTTTAATGGCTCACCTAACGGGAAATTGACATATTTAAAAATATTTCATAATTAAAAAAATAATTTTAAAAACGAAATCATTTACTTATGGAAAACTTCATTTTTCTATGGCTCTGTATTAGTAAATGTTATTGACATCTTCCTGCATACAAAAATCAAAATAGGATATAGTCATGCAAAGTGTAGTAATTTTTGGAGGGTTTTAACAAAAATCTGATTTGTCAACTGAAACTAAAATAATCCCTGAAAATTTTAAATAAAATAATTTTATTTAACTGCAAACTGCAAAATGTTTATTGTGTCTAAACTATAATTTTAATTTTTGATTCAACCAGAAAAATACCTAAAAGTCTAAAAATTATTTTTGTTTTTTTTTAGGTTCTAACTACTTGATGCGTGGTACCTAAAAGATGGATATAGATCTTCATAAATGGGACTATGTCTAGTCTAGTTAATAGTAAAACGGGGATAATAGAGATGGCTTAAACCTAGTAAGAACAAACCATGGCACATATTAGACTTAGTTAGCTGCCTGATCCTCTGATATTTGTTGTCTCTTACTATTCCAAATAAGAAAAAGCCATAGGCTTTTTCTCGTATGCGATTTTTATATTAATTAGGGTTGCAGCGATATTACTTGTCAAGATGGTGGGTATTTGTCAAGATAGTGGGCATCAATGGGCCTCACCTACTTGAACTGTGCCGATCTCACGACCTTTGTATCGCAGACACCAACTTCCAACGCAAAACTAATCATCAGTACTCGTGGTATAGTAACAAAGGTCGTACAAAGAAGATGATTGACTACGTCATTATTTCCAAACGCTGGAGATGATTGGTGAAGAACTGTAGAACTTACAAATCAGCAGAGCTCGGAAACGTACACTACAGGCTTGTGTGTGGCGATCTCCGGCTTAGCCTCCATGTACAACGATCGGAAGTCGCTGTAGATATTGGGAAACTAAAGCAACCAGATACTTGCCAGAAGTACAGTATTGAGATATCGAATTGCTTCGAACCCCTTGGCTCACTTAATAGCATCGAAGATCTCTGGAAGCATTTCAAATCGCAGACCAGCAAAGCAGCACAACTAGTGCTTGGTAAGAGGAGTTACCCAAAGAAATCGTGGCTAACTAATGGAACACTGCAAGTCATAGAGCAAAAACAGAAGGCAAGATTTCTTGGGAACATGATCACATATCGAAGACTCAATGGAGTGCGTAACAGACTCATTCACCAGTATAGAGCCCAATTTGTTGCAAGGAAAGCCGATGAAATAGCTGCAACTAGCTGCAAAAAAGAAAGACATGGGCAGCATATTCAAGCATCTCCGAGACCTCACGGAAAATAAAACTCCCACCTTGGGTCCCGTCCTGTCCAGGGATGAGGCACTTCTTTCTGATGAAGGTTCTTGTCTTGAGCGGCGGAAGGACCAATTCTGTTCGCTCCTCAACAATACTAGCCCGTCTGTGCCTCCTTATGATAGTCCCAGCCAACCTTGCAGTCAAGGACTTGAAACAGATGCACCTTCAGAGGAGCCTTTCAGCCCCTAAGAAATCGGATATGCAGTAAAAAGGCTAAAAAAAATAAAACTGCTGGTATCTGCGGCTTAAGCTCAGAGCTGCTAAAATATAGAGGTCCTGCAATGCTCCTGTTTCTCCACACCCTGCTCTCTACAATCTGGAAAACGGAGATAATTCCTGAGGATCGGCGGAAGGGTGTCATCATCATTTTAAGGAAGAGGAAAGGCTCAAGAAGCGACTGCTCCAACTACCGAGGAATAACCCTACTGTTATTCCCTGGCAAACTGTTTTGAATGGTCCTGTTGGATCAATGTCGGAATATCATTTAAAAAACCCGGTGAACGGAGCAAGCTGGTTTTATGTCGGACCGTTCAACCATCGAGCAGATTTTCACGATTCGAAAAATAGTAGAAAAGACCGCACAGTTCTGACAGAAAGCATTTATTGCCTTCGTCAACTTCCGTGCCGCATTTGACTCAGTCGATCGAAAAGTTTTTTGGCGGATTCTAGAGTTGACTACCTAACCGAAAAATATTGCAGACTTTTCAAGCGCTGCACCATGGGACGGACAGCTGTGTACAAGCAAATGGTCAGCACAGCCCGTTCTTTCAAATCACGACATGGGTGCGCCAAGGATGTGCAGTGGCTCCAGAGCTCTGCAATGTCACTGTGGATTACATTATGACAAAAACCACTTCATGTCTCAGCTTTGGGCTCAAATTCAGAGGTAGTGCCATCATAGATGTTGATTTTGCCGATGACTTGGCCATTCTGGTGGACTCCATGGAGCAGCTGCTGGAAGCACTCCGAATTCTAAGAGAAGAGGCTGCCAAAGTAGGACTGCATATAAACTGGCACAAAACTAAAATTATGGCCATAGACCCGTCTTCTCCTACTCTTAACTGTCCAGTTAGCCTGGACAGCACCACTGGCATCGAGGTTGTTCAAGACTTCACTTACCTGGGGTCCATAGTTTCTTCAAATGGCTCACTTCTCCCCGAGCTGCAAGCGAGATTATCCAAAGCGTCTTGTGTTATGGATTGACTGAATCGCCACCTCTGACAAAAACCGAACATCAGTCGTACAACGAAACTGCGGATTTTCAACGCTCTAGTCGGCTCTGTGATGCTTTACGGAGCTGAGACATAGCAAGCATCAGCTGCAACCTTCAAGAAAATCGACATGTTTCATGCAAAGAACCCGAGGAGGATCAAGGGCCTACGATGGTCCGACTTCGTCAGCAATGAGAAGGTTCTACAGCTCACAAAGCAGTCTTGGTTTTCGACTCAAGCAGCCGAGCGAACCTTACATTGGTTCGGACACCTGCTTCAAATACCACCACATCTACCCGCAAAGACGGTCTACGACTTCGACCCTATCAAAGTCGGATGGAAGTGACCTCGCGGCCGACCAAAGAAACGACAACCTGTCCGAGTTCTTGTCGATGGCAAACATCAAACAGGGCGAAGAGCAAATACTCGCCATGGACTGAAGTGGATGGAGGAGGCAGACATCACTTTCTAAGCTGAGCAGCGCCCGGCAGGAGACTTAAGTCAAAGTAAATCAAAAGTGAGTATCTTGTATACGGGTTGCTGCAGTAGCTAGCAACCTAGTAAGATCACGCCCCATACTAAGATATACAAATAACCTATAACTCCTAAAAAATACTGTCAGATAGAAACGCAAAGTGCACTATTAGAATCACCTTGTCCGATACTTCAGTATAGAAAAGTTACAGTCTCCTGGATAGAACAACAAAGAAAATTTATTGGCTTGAACTACAGCATTCTGCATCGAACGCATTTTTTTCCTTTTTTCCCCTCCTCAGCTAGCAGGTCACTAGAAAATCATAGAGAGATGTTTAATGGCTTATTTAAAGGAAATTGCTGCATCTAGTGCCTTTTGCAATTAAAAAGAAAATAATTTTTAAAAAGAGAAAAAAATATCAGGATTATGAAACAAATTAATAAGGAGCAGTGGCACAAATTAGGGGTGGGGTATTTTACCTCCCCGCGTTAGGTTTTGGAAAATAGCTTTGTTTTTGGTATTTTCCTTGAAAAATGCCAATTTTGTGCATTTTCCTTGAAAAAATCAAAAAACAATTGTTCCCAATAGACCATGAAAATTATACCTCCTGCATTATGTCATGAATTGGTGCCAATGATAAAGAGTGCCATTTTGAGTATTCAAACAGACACACACGTAAGGAAAACTGTTGGGCCAGTTCCCACCTCCTCCCCAATAGAAATTTCATGGTTTTTACGAGTAATCTCACAGATTATTCCTATAGTTCACTTTTGTTTCTTCGGTTTTCAAAAGCCTAAACTCAAAATTTTTGCGTAATGTTCTGTATCAGAAAGACAGATTAGATTTAACTTTGAAGATATGATTTATAAATTTGCCGATATCAGTGCTGCCTTAATAGTCGTGTGTCGTGACGTACAGCATAGAGCGATATGCCTATCATGGATTCTCAGGGCACTGTCTAGTTTTTTTTCTCGGGGGTGGGGGTTACAGAAGGATTTTTTCGGGAGGAATTTACAAAAAATTCAAAAAACACATAAAAAATTTGCTTATATTCATTTTTGTTACGTTTTTTACGAGTCAGACAAACATTTCGGGGTGGGGTAGGGTTCAAACCTCCTAGCCCCCTTAGATACGACCTTGCATGGATTTATTTTTTGGCTTGGAAGGAGTGGCTATAAGAATTTTGGAAAGGACTTCTTTAAGGACTTCTTCTTTTCACAACTTTAAAAACTTTAAAACTAACTTTTAAAAGTTAAGGATGATTCTATGCCAACCAACCACCTCCCCAGCCTTCTTCTTCCCCCAGGAACCTATGTGGCCTCCATGGCATTGGACCATGTTCACCTCCAACACTTGCACACTTCTACAGACACTCATGCAGTAATATGTTTTAGAGGCCTCACTTATCGAGGGGAGAGTTAATTAAAATCCTCAAAAAAGTAAATAGTACAAACTACATGAAAAAACTGGGTACTAGCGACAGTTACTCCTTCTCAGAAGGGAACACTATACAATTCTGGAAATAGCTTTAAAAAACTATGAAATATTTATATCAATTCTAAAAACCCCTCTCTTTACTTTACAAACACCTTCTAATGTACAAACAACGCTATATCCAGCGGGGGTTAGGGGGTTTGACTCCCCCCTCCCTCTACATTTTTTCAGACTTGTAAAAATGTAGCAAAAATGAATATAAACGAATTTTGATGCATTTTTCAAAGTTTCTTGTACCTTCCCTACCCCCCCCCCCCCATCCCGCGAAAAATCCTGGATACGGCCCTTTATGCAAATATATATCCAGAATCTTCCAAAATAAAATATCCAAAAATCCAACATATCGCTTTTTTGCCCTTGAATCTACTTGAAGGAAAGTGTGACTTAGAAAAAATGAAAGGAAATTGAGCTATATATTTGCATATTAAGGGGGGGGGGTATAGTAAAGTCAAGCACCTTAGGAATGATATAAGTAAGTATTTCGATTTTTTAAATTTATTTTCAGAATTTTATACCGTCCTTTCTGAGGAGATGTTTTATACTACGGGGCAACACAAAGTCCCCTAGTTACCCGAGCCAGAATACATTCTTAGGTCCTATTCTTACCGGTTTCTTTTTCCGAGAGAAGCCTTCACATAAAGCCAAACAAGCCAGTATCACAAGAACTGTTTTAATTTCGGGCATTTTTGTAGAACTGACACCGCCACACTGATCAATGCAAAAGCATTCCTGTGATTATCAAAATTTGTCTACATCAAGGACATGATCAGTTTGAACTGGCGGAAGATTTAAAATTTATTTCCGCACAAATTCGCATAATTTTAATGTAGTGATGCTTTCTCTAGTTAAGTAACAGGTTTCACTTTTTTTAATGAAGGTTTAAGATTAAGCCTTTAGGGAGAAATAAGTGAGATCTCAACAGATGTTTGAGTATTAGCTTGACATGCTGTCAATTATACCAAGAGTTGAGGCGTAATATGTTACTTCTGTCGGGTATATATCTAGATGGACTTATAGGCCCAGATGACCATGTAGGATCAAGAGCGTAAGCAAGGGGGGGGTGTCAGGGTTCGTCCAAAGCACGTCAATTGGACAAGAGAAATTTCCCCCTAAATTTTCGTACTTTGACACCCCTGGCTGCCATCCCCTTCCAGATACTAAATCTTACTGAATTTCTGTGCACTTCATAGTAAAATTTAAAAAAATCAGTGTTTCCATTCTTCAACTCCCCCCCTAAAAAAAATCTTCCAGCGTACGTACAGCCTACCATTTTAATGGCACAGACTGCCAATAAAAAGCGTTCACAATATTAAAAAACTTAAATTGAAAAAAAGAGATTGAAGACCTGCCCATGAGCTTATTTCGTTTCGTTAAATAAAAAAAATATCTGAAGCCCTCTTTTCAAACAGTTCGTGGTAACGAACTGTAGTAAGGAGCGACCCGTGCTCAATAGTAACCAAAACTCTAAAAAACGGAATTTTGATACCAATACCTACATCAAACGAATCGCATTTTAATGCTGATTTTGAATATATAAGTTTCATCAAGTTTAGTTCTACCCATCAAAAGTTACGAGCCTGAGAAAATTTGCGTTATTTTAGAAAATAGGGGGAAACGCCCCCTAGAAGTCATGAAATCTTAACGAAAATCACACCATCAGATTCAGCGTATCAGAGAACCCTACTGTAGAAGTTTCAAGCTCTTATCTACAAAAATGTGGAATTTTGTATTTTTTACCAGAAGGCAGATCACGGATGCGTGTTTATTTGTTTTTTTGTTTTCTTGTTTTCTTTTTTTCTTTTTCCCAGGGGTGATCGTATCGACCCAGTTGTCCTAGAATGTTGCAAGAGGGCTCATTCTAACGGAAATGAAAAGTTCTAGTGCCCTTTTTAAGTGACCAAAAAATTGGAGGGTACCTAGGCCCCCTCCCACGCTAATTATTTTCCCAAAGTCAACGGATCAAAATTCTGAGATAGCCATTTTATTCAGCGTAGTCGAAGAACCTTATAACTATGTCTTTGGGGACGACTTACTCCCCCACAGTCCCCGTGGAAGGGGCAACAAGTTACAAACTTTGACCAGTGCTTACATATGGCAATGGTTATTGGGAAGTGTGCAGGCGTTTTCAGGAGGATTTTTTTGGTTGGGGGAGGGGTTGAGAAGAGGGGGATATGCTGGGGGAACTTTCCATCGATATTTTGTCATGGGGGAAGAAAATCTCCATGAAGGGAGCGCAGGATTTACTAGCATTATTAAAAAAAAAACAACGAAAAAATAAATATGAAAAAGTTCTTTCAGCTGGAAGTAAGGAGCAGCATTAAAACTTAAAACGAACAGAAATTATTACCCATTTGAGGGGCTCACCTCCTCCTAATACCTCGCTCTTTACGCTAAAGTATTTTTAGTAATTTCAACTATTTATTCTACGGCTTTTGTGATTCTGGGGTCATTCTTAATGAATTGGGACAAAATTTAAGCTTTAGCGTAAAGAGCGAGGATCTGACAAAGGGGCGAGCCCCCTCATATATGTAATAAAAATATGAGAATACAAAAGTTCTTTACGTAAGCTAATTTATAAGTTACGTAAATCTTTTACTAATAAAAATATTCGTAAAAAATTAAAAATTCTAGTTGCCTTTTTAATTAACCAAAAAATCGGAGGGCAACTAGGCTTCCTCAACCGCTCTTTTTTTCTCAAAATCATTTGATCAAAATTATGAGAAAGCCATTTAGCCAAAAAAAAAAAAAAATGCAAATTTTGTTTTAATTATTCCTCTGTGGAGAGCCAAAATCAAAACATGCATTGATTCAAAAACATTCAGAAATTAAATAAAAAAAAAACAAGTTTTTTTAACTGAAAGTAAGGAGCGACATTAAAACTTAAAACGAACAGAAATTACTTCGTATATGAAAGAGGCTGCTTCCTCATCAACGCCCCGCTCTTTACGCTAAAGTTTTTTACTGTTTTAAAAAGAAGAATTGAGAGAAAGAGTCAAACTTTAGCGTAAAGAACGGGGCGTTGATGAGGAAGCAGCCTCTTTCATATACGAAGTAATTTCTGTTCGTTTTAAGTTTTAATGTCGCTCCTTACTTTCAGTTAAAAAAACTTGTTTTTTTTATTTAATTTTCTCACAAGGGGGGCAGGCCTATAGAGATTCGGGCAATAGGATAATTCTCAAAGATAGAATAAATTTTCCTAGGATCTTTAAAACCTTAAAAGTAGGGAGCGTATGCAAGTTTAAACAGTTTTTTGGCTATAACCCCTTTTAATTTATTATCAAAATGAAATGAAAGTAGAATAACCTATAAAATATTTAACTAAAGCAATGAACATTGAAAAAAGAAACAGAAAAATGAGTAGATTAAACAGCTAATATAACGAAAGTAAAACAGTTCAAAATAGGGATGAAACCTTTTTATTGACAGTGTCAATAAAAAGGTTTCATCCCTATTTTGAACAGTTTTACTTTCGTCATGGAAAGGCAGTGTGGTCTTCGAAGTTATCTAAGCTAATATAAATTAGAAATTTTGATAAAAGTATGAAGCAATCAAGAGTGCAATCAGAAGCAACGCTTTAGCACCGCCTAAATAAAGAGGCCTGTGCATTTTTTGTATTATTCCTTTTTTTTCTAGCCACTTCGTAGGAAAGGGGCGATTTTACACATTTTTCTATTAGGATAGTTTAATTGGACGTCGGAGCTTCTGGTTTGAAAGTGGTTGGAGGGCACTAGGTCCTCCTCCCTTGCCTGTTTTTGCTACCATGGCCTCCCCCTCCCCCAATACCAGAAGGATTTTGAAAAGCGATTTTGACCAAAATTGTTAGAAGATCCAGTAAATTTGCCTCTGGGGCATTGCCCTAATAGCCTCTGGGCTTATGGCTGTAAACTACGCAAATTTCCAATTGCTTTTAATTATATTTTATAGTCAAAAAGACGACATATTTTATAATGACCTTTGTGCCGGGTCGAACTTTCGGCAGTCGTGTCGTTCTCTAGACTAAAGAGAACTTAATTTTTTTGGGAGGAGAGAGTGCTAGGGAGGATCGGGAATAGGTAAAAAAGTGTTTGTCCTTGATTAGTTTGAAATTTGTAACCATAGGCTTTTTGACCAAGAGAAACCTAATGTAAAAGTAAATATTGTTTGGGTGTAGGATCTCCCCAAAAAAGGAGCATAAAAAAGGGCAAGAAACTATTTTCAATTTTCTTGGATCCCTAAGTCCTTGGACTAATGAGAGTCGTTTCCCGACAACAGGGCCCGAAAAATACTTTTCACTCATAGCAAGTTAAAACTGAGAAGTCCACCTCTTGTCTAGGAGGATCCTAAAAAGGTAGTTTTGGGCTCTTTAAAAAATTTAAGAATCAATTCCAAGGACAAGAGAACTGATAATTCTGTTTGGTTAAAAAGGTGTTAGGGGATATGAAAATGGGCTTAAATTGCTAGCCCAGATCAGTCTGAAAACATTAGCCGTATGTCCACGGCCATAGGGAACTGTAAAAAAGTCATTTGGGGACACGGCTTCAGGAAACTGGGGTCAAAAAGCGTCTAAAACATGCTTTTCTGGTGAATTCAAAACTTATTCGTATATCCTAAGGTAGTTGAGTCAAAAGACCCCGTTTTACAAGGAAAAAAGAAAAGGTGAAGAGACCCATTGCTTCGAGGAGAGAAAGACCAAGCTTTCTCCTCCCATAAAAGTTTCTATTTTTTTTCTCTGAAAAACTGAAAATTTCTGTAAGTTCATCGGGCAAATTAGACCTTATGCACAAAAGAAAAATTCAAACTGGGGCATAAAATCCAGAAAAGGGTTAAAAACATTTTTTTTTCTTAATCCTCCAAACTTATATCCTTAAGTTCTTAGACCAGAGGACCCCAATAACCAAAGAAAAGTCAAATGAAAAACATTGCCCCTACCCCTGAAAAAGGACCAAATAGTCATTACAAAATAGTCCTTCCCATCAAGAATAGTTTTTGAGAGTCCTGATGTTTATATTAGAAATTACTGCTAGGCCAAGGGTCAATTCATTAAAAAGGAAATAATATTGTGCCGAATAATTGGTCCAAAAAAGGCCAAATAAATATTTTCTCTGAACAGATTAATTAACAAACCGTGATTCATGGGGCCAACTGGCTCATATTTTCAAGAAAAATTTCAGCTCAGAAGTACGGTCCCACCCTCCAAAAACGAGGCTTAAAAAAGGCGAAAGGCTTTTTCGATTGACTTGTCAAATATTTCGAGGTAACGAACTGTAGTAAGGAGCGTCCCGGCTCAATAGTAACCGAAAATCTAAAAAACGGAATTTTGATACCAATAGTTACGTCAAAAAATCACATTATAACGCTGATTTTAAATATATAAGTTTCATCAAGTTTAGTCTCACCCATCAAATGCTATGGCTGAGAAAACTTGCCTTATTTTAGAAAATGGGGGGAAAACACCCCCTAAAAGTAATAGAATCTTACCAAAAATCCCACCATCAGATTCAGCCCAACAGAGAACCCTACTGGAGAAGTTTCAAGCTCCTATCTACAACAATACGGAATTTTGTACTTTGTCTCAGAAGACAGATCGCGGATATGTGTTTATTTGTGTTTGTTTGTTGTTTTTGTTTTTTTTCCAGGAGTGATCGTATTGACCCAAAGGTCCTAGAATGTTGCAATAGGGCTCATTCTAACGGAAATTAAAAGTTCTAGTGCCCTTTTTAAGTGACCAAAAAAATCAAAATTTTGAGATAGCCATTTTGTTCATCATAGTCGAAAACCTTAATAGCTATGTCTTTGAGGCTAACTTAATCTCCCACAGTCCCCAGGGGAGGGGCTACAAGTTACAAACTTTGACCATTGTTTACATATAATAAGGGCAATTGGGAAGTGTACTGTCGTTTTCAGGGGGGCAGAAATTTCATGTTAGAAGGATCAAATACCCAGGGCTGCCAAAACTTTTGGGGAGCAACGTCGACAAAATGAGCCGAATAGGGACTATTTTATTTTCTCTCCAGAAAAAAAGGTGTCAAGTGGCAAGTTTCAATTTTAATTCAAGGCTTATAGTTCAAGGTGCTTGCTTCAATCTTTTTCAGCAATCCTCTCAGTTTTTCATCAAATTTAAATTTTCGATAAATTTGCCTTTTTACAGAAAGTAAAAAAGAAGCATGCAATCGAAATGGGTAAAAATTCCTAATTAATAAGAACATACGAACGGGAAAACTGCAACCGCGGTTTCTGGTAAAGAGTAACAATCCGACCTTAACGCGGGCTAAATTTCGAACTGGGTCGAGAAATGTCCTTTGTTCGAAAAATAGCTTTTTCAGGCCCTAAGACTCTAGACCTTAGATGTCACCCCATGTGAACAGCGTCAAAAAAGAACGAAAAGGGTACCTCTAGCAACCCGGCAAAAGCTTTTTTCATCCTGCAAGGAAAATCAAATAGTTTCAGGAAATTCCAACCTCCCTCCCCCTAAAGTTTCGTTCAACTCATAAGAAATTAACAAAAATGCATAATAACAAACTTTTGTTTTATAATATTTTTACCCTCCCCCCTCCAAAAACAGGATAATCCCCAACGAACAAAAGTTCATTTTAGGCCTTGAGTAGTACTATGATTAAGGATGCTATTTTATACTTCAGCTATCGGTTGATTCAAAGGGAGGTGGGTGTGGTCCCGACATAAAATATTACCAGCCAGAATCGTGAAATATAGATTATGAATATCTTGTGTGAAGGATGGCTAGAAATAATTCAAGATACAACAATGACATAAAAAAAAAAAAAAATTCTGCAACCAGGGAGAACTGATATTAAAAAAAAAAAAATGCGTCGGGTGGTCATACCATGGAAAGTCTTCTTTGCATTGTTAAAATTATTACATGTTCAACTATTTCATTTTTAATCTTAAGACATTACTATTATTTTTTGGGATAGTGGGGAACTAAATTAATTACTTTCATAGTAAAATTCAAGATTAATATCCATTTTTAATTTTTTTTTTCCTTTAGCTGCTTAGTGGACATTAAGGTTTTTCAGCTACATGCTCATTTGCAGCCATCTTATAATTAAAAACCTTTTAGGTTCAATCCAAGGGAAAATCCCCCCCCACAAAATTGAGCAGCTAATTAAAGAGAAAGTTCAAAACATGAACCTAAAAATGTTGATCAGATATTCTAAGGGTTAACAAAAGGACCAGATATTAAAAACAGTTTTAGGACAGGGACAGTTAATTTCGAATTACATGAAAAGGACTAGGACTCTTCATTTCTGATCAAAGGAGCACCCTCCAAAGTTTCGACCACCATGAGGCCGAGGTAGGGATGAGGAAAGGACAGCCCCCCTCATATAAGAGTAGTGAGGGGGTCTCAGTTCCCACGACACAGTACCCCAATCGAATCCCGGTACCTCTACTTTTTTTAAAACTTTTCAAGATTCAGGGGTTAATTACGTAACGGGGAATGTTTTAATAAAAATGCAGAAGCACGTTACGTAATAAGGTTTGTTTACCTTGGTTGTTATATAATAGTTCCTTTAAGTCTTTAAACAGCCTTCAGGAGCCCGCCAAATCACGATTTCCTTAGATGTTACATTATAAGGTTTAGGTATTATATAATAGAAAGTGTTTTTTTTTTAAAACTTCAGGGCCTCGCCAAATCAGGATTTCTTTGGTTGTTGTGTAATAGACTTCGGTTGTTACCTATTAGAGTGTTTTTTTTCTAAGAAAACCTATGAGAGAAAAAAAACCTTCAGGGTCCCCTCAAGCAAGGACATCGTCCCAATTCTTCATCACCCAATATTTTCAAGCTTTGCACTTTAATCAGCTTAAACTAAAAGTTCGCAATAAAAAAGCTGCTAACATTTGCATTCATCAGCATAACTTAATAAGGGTTGTTAAGTTGTTAAGTTGTTTGCTTGATACGCAATCAGAAGTGGCCTTGGAGTCTTCTCTTTCTTCAAAAATCAATATTTCTACTTTTTTCCTTTTTTGACAAACTACACTTCAACGGAAAAAAATATTACTGCTTCGATTGTTGTGTCCCCCCTCTCTAATTCGGCCCCGCCCTAAATAAGTATTTGTGTATGAACATTTAAGCTATGTTGTGATAATACATAGGATTTGCAAAGCTATTTGATTTTCGGATAAGTAAGTAAGTAAGTAAGTAAGACGGCACTAGACCCTTAAGGTCCAAACCGGCGGTGCTGTTCTCCGTTTCATGACCCTTCAGCCAGGAAGTGCACTGGGGGCTGGGGGCCAACCATCCTGTGCTTTCACACACCCTTCCTGCTTACTTTCCCCAGATTTCTCCAGGTATCCATTTAGAGCTGGGTCGACTCTGGCTGAGCTTAAAGAGCCACGCCACTGACCCCCGTCCCAAACTAAATAACTGGTCACAACTGGGATTGAACCCGTGCCCTTTTGACACAGAATTCCCACGCCAGCGCGCCAACCACTCAGCAAGGACGGATAATGACCTATGTCGTGAGCTTCTGACTGGGTGTAGTTCATAAATTGACACCAATTTGTTTCTAAATATCTTTATTAAATTGCATCCGCTTGACCAGAATAGTTGGTTCCTTTGACAAAATTATTGGGCTGTGGTTTTGATGAGTTAAATGACACCTAAATGCAACAAATTTGAAGGAGCTTTATCCGCACATTACCACCGCAAATGGTGTAAAATACGACAAGGTTTATTTCTGAAAAGTGGCTATTACGAGCCCAGGTAGGCAGAACTCACAGAATCAATTAAAAAAAAGTCTTTTCAACTGGAAATAAGGAACAGCATTAAAAACATAAAACAAAGAGAAATAATTCCGTGTCTTAGGGGGTTACCCTCTCATCAACACCTCACTCTTCACGCTAAAATTTCTTAATAATTTTTAAAAAGCTTCTTATTCTAATCAAGCAACCCTTTTGTTACAGGAGTTATTCTTAAGAAATTGGGACGAAAAGTCAAACTTTAGCGTAAAGAGAGAGGTATTCAGGGGTAGCAATCCCTCTTATACACGAAATAGATTTTTTTTTTTTTTAAATTTTGGCGTTGCTTCTTACTTTTAACGGGAAAAATTTTGTTTGTATTCAATTTCCGATTTTTTTTATAATCCAATAAAAAATATTTTCAACTGAAACTAAGGAGCAACATAAGAACTTAAAACGAAATTAAACTAATCCTTGTATAAGGGGGTTTCCCCTCATCATTATCTCGCTCTTCACTCTAAAGTTTCTTAATAGTTTCAAAAAAGCTCCTCATTCTAGCCAAAATTCTAATCTTTTAAGAAATTTAGGGTGTCATTTTAAAGAAAACTGGGACCAAAAGTCAACTTTTTGTGTAAAGAGCAAGGCATGCAAGAGGGAGCAATCCCCCTCATACGTGGAATAGTTTCTGTTCGTTTTAAGTTTTAATGTTGCTCCTTACTTTTGGTAGACAAACTTTTTTTTATTCAAATAGTGCCTGATAATTTGGCTCCCCTTTGTGAAAAACTCTATACCCCATAAAAAATTCCCAGGTTAAATATTCCCACCCGAAAAATTCCCTCGGGGAAAATTTCCTGTGAACGATTACGCCTCAAAAATTCTCCTTACAATACTTTCATTTGAAAATACTTAAATTTCTGATTGTTTTTCAAATCAAATTTTCTCTGTGGAAAGTTTATACCAGAAATCCCCGAGGAACAAAATGGCTTTCTCAAAATTCTACCAAAACCCTTCGGAGGCAAAGTGGCACTGCAGGAAGGAGTTAGAAGCCCTCCATTCTTTCTGGTCACTTAAAAATGACACTGGAAAGTTTAATTTTCGCTGGAATGAATACTCTTCCAATATTCTAGGACCATTGTTTGATACGATCCCCCGAGAAAACCCCCCAGAAAAATCGATACGCATCCGTGATCCTTCTTCTGGCAAAAATCACAAAATTCCACATTTTTGCAGGTGGGAGCTGAAAACCTCTATAATAGGATTCTCTGATATGACGAGTCGGACGGAGCAATTTTTATTAAGATTCCTTGTTCTTTTTTTTGGGGAGGGGTAGTCCTTTTTTGAAAAATCAAGCAAAGTTTCTCAGACTTGTAGCTTTTCACGGGTAAGGGCAGATCTACAATGAAATCTTGGGGGAAGGGTCAATGTGGCAAGGGCATCAGTAGTTTATCGAAAAATTGACAAACTTGATTAAAAAACAGTGAAAACAGAAATAAAACACAGAATTAGAGTGCTAGAAAAATCTTGGAGGAACAAGATTGGATTGCCAAGGGCCCGAACTTGCCCCTGGATCCACCAGTGTTGATAGGTAATGCCAAACTGAATGAACTGTTTTACTATGAACTGTTTGATAAACACACACACACACACAAAACAAGCAAATGTAATAGGGCTATTAAGGAAGAAAACATTCCGAAACATTAAAGAAGTTTAAAAATTGTAAATAATGTAAACAAGAAGTAAAGTTCGTTTAATTGTCTGTATAAGATGTGTTTTATCTTATATATTTGTCCCTCAAGCTTCTTCATCGCTTTGATTTCCTCTTTTAGACAGGAACCCGAAGGAATTTTGCAGGTATATGAATTGTGTTTCTGATCCTCCAGTGTTGATAGGTAATGCCAAACTGAATGAACTGTTTTACTATGAACTGTTTGATAAACACACACACACACACAAAACAAGCAAATGTAATAGGGCTATTAAGGAAGAAAACATTCCGAAACATTAAAGAAGTTTAAAAATTGTAAATAATGTAAACAAGAAGTAAAGTTCGTTTAATTGTCTGTATAAGATGTGTTTTATCTTATATATTTGTCCCTCAAGCTTCTTCATCGCTTTGATTTCCTCTTTTAGACAGGAACCCGAAGGAATTTTGCAGGTATA
Organism: Artemia franciscana; assembly: GCF_032884065.1. Taxonomy (NCBI): domain Eukaryota; kingdom Metazoa; phylum Arthropoda; class Branchiopoda; order Anostraca; family Artemiidae; genus Artemia; species Artemia franciscana. The sequence continues at coordinate 32,841,046 of NC_088881.1, forward strand.
TGAATTGTGTTTCTGATCCTCAAACGCGCATCCCATGTAAAAAGGGGTGATGGGTCAACTGGGAGAGGGTGGGACTTAGTGAAACAAGATGGTCTATAGATGCGGTCTTATATTGGCACGATCAAATTTGAGTTATTCCATTTATGGATTACCCTCTGTTTTTGAATGTTACTTTGTTGTCTTTGAGATAGCCTACTGAAATTAAATAGCTGAATGAAGTTTTTTTTTTTAGTTTTTGGTTACTATGGTCTAAAATTTCTTCTTTAGTAGGTTACAGCGACTGCTGAAACCATGATAATGGAGCTTCTACAATATTTGAACCTAGCATGACAAGGGAAAGTTAAAGTTGTTATTGATCTGTTTCAAGTAAGTCCTATTTAAAAAATTCAGTTTTTTACACGGGACTAACTAAAAAAAAAAAAGGTTAAATGGTTTTCTTTGTTTGAAAAATAGACTCTCTAAAATTGCTATCTATAAAATAGATAGCAATTCTAATATTTGGTTATTATTTCGTCGCTGTTACGCCTAAAGGTCTTAAGTGACATTTTTACAATTCTGAGATATTCGACAAAAACTGTTTGCTAAGCTCTTCGAAAAGGAGAAACAGCAGGGAAATGTAATGTTCAATCAAACTCTGAGTATGTAAAATATGGGGTTTCCGCTGGTTAACAGGGGTTTTTGCTAAGTTAAACCTATTGGCCTACAAGGCAGATACGACATCTACTTGTAACAGAAATTTTAGCTTGGTGTCGGATAAGAGTTTTAATAAAAACATATAAAGTGCAACAGGATTCAAGATATTTCTTTTGTTATTCAGCTAAAAGAATACAAGGAACTCAAATTAGAACGGATACACACTTAAAGATCTTCTGGATCCTCTTCTTCGACGTCTGACTCATCCAAGGCGTCCCTGGTTGATTCCGATGAAGGAAGAGCAGCGTAGTACTAGTGGAAGGTCCTGGGGATTACAAGAGTATGGCATAAGTCCATCAGATCTTTGTATTTCGCTGGAGGAAGAGGAATCGGACTCTTGTATGCACTGACGAGCTCCAAGGAGTTTTTGTTGGGTGTCATTCTACGTCGCGATTCGTTCACTTTTATGACTGAAAAGTCAGAGTCGTAGTCGTACCTGAAATGGATCTCGGTTGGCCGCTCATTTGAGTAGTTGAGCCATTTTATCGAATTCCATTTCACTTGCAGACTTTCCCCACCGGCTCCGTAGGCCCATTTTCTGTTTCTCAAAATAATGTCAGCAGTTTGCTTGAAGTCTTGCCAAAAACTGTAATCATCGAACACGTGCACCTTATATGGCTCAGTGTTGGTTCTGGCTATTAGGCCGACGGTTCTCCAGTATTCGATAGAAAACACGGGTAAGTATTTGGCTGCTCTTTCGATGCATGAGTGCATGCTGTTCCCTTCCTGCCGAGAATGTCCACTTTCAAGACATATATGATTTATTTCTTGGACGTGATGCAGTGTCCGAACAGCATATAAAAACATGGAGGCTACAAACTAGTTTTTGACCTGCTCACAGCAGCCATCAGTAACAAAATAGAATTTCCTGTAGCTCGTATTCTCTTTCAGAATGTTACACATCAGCGCAGCGATTTCATTGGCGCCTCTTTGCCCTTTCGTCTGGTTCCAAAGGTTGCAGTGAGCCTCTTTGGTTACCAAATTAAAAATCGTCATGTTATAAACTGCTAGTTTTCTTTTTTAAAAGATAGGACCGGTCTCCTCTTTGAGAGTTTCAAGGACTCTTTGTAAGTCCATGTTCAGCAACATAGCGCTCTCCGGTCCTTCCTCACTGTGCAGAATACCATCTTTTATCGCATTTTTAACTTCACAAGCACGCTTTGCTCTTGAATGGTGCTGCTGAAATGACTCAGCCTCATTCTCTTTTTCTCCTTCAGTAATTAAGTAGTATCGGGTGCATGTATGGCATTGATCCTTTCTGGGAGTGTGGAAAGATAAGTTCAAGGATTTGAAAATTTTTCTGTAGATACTTTTACACACAGGTACTCGTCGGCTGCTCAAGCAGGTTTCAGTGTATAATTTATACATTTTGGACTGCTTATGTTCAGAGCTTAGATAGAGTCTCGTAGAATTTGCCCGACAATAGTGCGACTCAACTGCAGGAAAACTGCTAATGTGATCTCCAGCGTAAAGTAACTGATCCTCCGTTAGTCTCTTAGAGACTAGATTCTTTGGACTCGACACGATTCTTCTATCTCTGCCAGCAGTTCCAGTATTGGTTTTGCTCTTGACACATCCAGCAACAAACTTTTCACCAAGCCCCAGAGTTGCCAAGAAAAACTTCTTGCACACTTTTTTACAAGTACTATTCAAGTCTAATGTGGGACCTTAATAAAGACCTTAATAAAACCACTTGCATGTGTATTAATATATTGCGTATATTAATTAATATATTGCATATTAATATATTGTATATATTGTATATTAATGTATATTAATAAAACCACTGTATAAGAAAGGTGATAAGAGCGAGTGTGATAATTACCGAGGTATTAGTCTGGTCTCTGTAGGCAGCAAATTACTTAGTAATATGGTTCTTTATAGAGTGAGAGATGCTGTAGACGAAGTTTTAGTTTGAGTCCACTTCCCAGGATGTCTTTGGCCATCAAGAGTAATGACAGTTACAACTGAGGGGGACAGAGATTCCAAATACCTTGTTTTCTGCTACGGTCAGCATAGTGAATATATAGTCGCTGAGTTAAATATCACGTCCAAAAAGGCTAAATTTCAACAGGCCTCAAATAACAAATCGAAATAGTGGATAAAGCTTTGGCTGATCTAGAGTCGATGCCTGATATATATTGTAAAAGTAAGACTTTTTCGCCGCTATGAACCTTACTCTGGCTGACCCTAAACTTGCGACTTTGGGCCTACTTGGCCAAGTGGTTACGGTGCAGGCTGAGTTGGAAAAAACGAAGTTGAGTCTAAGAAATGATTTAGCCCATAAAGTAGCGGAAATGGCTAATGGCGGTGGTTCTGCGGATAAAATTGTTAGCGAAGTGTACGACTCTATTGCGGTTGAATATAATTCTAAATTTGAAAAGCTTGAAAAATGGCTCGCAACCCTAAAAATGCTGATTGAAAATTTTGAGCAGCGCTTTAATCGCATAGAGACGAGGCTTGACGATTGTAAACAAGAAGTTCTGTGTGATAGTCTCGTAATCCATGGTATGAAACAACAGCCAGGTGTAAACTTGAATAGCACTGTGATTGATTTGATTATATATATATATATATATATATATATATATATATATATATATATATATATATATATATAGGCTATATATATATATATATATATATATATATATATATATATATATATATATATATATATATATATATATATATGTATATATATATATATATATATATATATATATATATATATATTTATATATATATATATCTGGCACGTACGCAGGGGGGGGGGGGGTGAAGCCCCCCCCCC